>NC_092051.1:56427310-56727310 GCF_003086295.3 Arachis hypogaea
CAAGCAAGCTAATTGAGTAGATTTTCATGTTTCCCTTGATTGAATCAACCATATATGAATTCATGCCATTTCATGAGGTTTTATGCTATATTTGTTGCATATTCTGAAAGAATGAATATCTCATGATTTTGAGCATAGCTTTGATGTGTTTGGTTGATTAATTATAGGCGAAGAAAGCTTGGAGAAGGGTTGAAGCAAGAAGGATAGCTAGGAGTAAAGAGAAGACAATGGAATAAGTGAAATTGAACCAGGAAGCAAGAAGCTGGACCTAAAGTTAGCATCAAACTTTTGCACAAACTTTTGGTTGAAAAAGTTAGCCCCAACGTTAGCCCCCTAACTTGGAGGCTAACATTGGAACTTGAAAATTCTCCCCTGGGCTCCAAAGTTTGCGCCAACGTTAGCCCCCTAACTTTGAGGCTAACGTTGGCACATGAATTTCTCCCCTGGGCACCAAAAGTTTGCGCCAACGTTAGCCCCCCTAACTTGAGGCTAACGTTGGCACATGAATTTCTCCCCTGGGCACCAACGTTTGCGCCAACGTTAGACCCCTAACTTGGAGGCTAACGTTGGCACATGAAAATTCAAGGAAGAGGAGCAAAAGTTTGCGCCAACGTTAGCCCCTAACTTGGTGGCTATCGTTGGCGCCACTAGCACACAAGCAAGGCCAACGTTAGGGTCAAAGTTAGACCCCTAACGTTGGCACCAACGTTCATACCAGCAAGTTTTGTGGGCTGCTATGAAAAGTTGGAGCCAAAGTTAGACCCCTAACTTTAGCTCCAACTTTTGGTCCAACTTTTGCAAAACTCAAACCCGGTTCAATTGGTTCACTTTGGTTCTTCTTCAAACTTCAAGAGCAATCAACCAAGGCCTCTTTCACCCAATTCCACCAAGAGCAAAGGCCCAACTCAAGGCTTGAAGATCATTTGAAGAAAGTGTATAAATAGGATAGAATTCAAGTTCTTCGGAGAGCTTTCCTTTTGGAATTTTCATAATAGTTTTCGGAAAGCTTTTGTTATTGAGTGAACTTTAATCTCTTAGTTTTATTGCTTTCAATTTCAATTACACTTGTCTTGGATCTTGGATTGAAGAATTGAAGAAATTCTGTTTCAATCTCAATCTTGGATCTCTCTGCTTTACTCACTGCATAATTGAATTTAATTTTCTGTTAATTGCTCTTCATCTCTTTTCTTTGCATTTTACATTTTCTTTGCAATTGTTCTTGTTAGATCTAGGAAGGCATTGAGATCTAGACTTGATTTTCTAGTCTCTAGGTCCTGAGATCCAAATCTCCAATTTACATTCTATTTTTCTTGCTTTCCATGTTCATTTACTTTTCTGCTATAAGATCCGATCCAATCCCAATTCCCTTTTACTCTTCTGTTTGATGCAATTTAACTTTTCCTTGTTTAATTACTGCAAATCCACGTCCAATCCCCTTTACATTTCAAGCAATTTACATTCCTTGCACTTTAAGATTCGCAATTTACATTTCTTGCACTCTAAGTTTCTGCCATTTAATTTCTTGTTCTTTACGTTTCAGCAATTTATTTCTTGTTCTCTTTACTTCAATGCAATTTAATTTCTGCAAGTCACAAAACACTCAACCAATTCTTGATTCGCTTGACTAAATTAACCACTAAGCTAAAATTGCTCAATCCTTCAATCCCTGTGGGATCGACCTCACTCCCGTGAGTTTTTATTAACTTGATATGACCCGGTACACTTGCCGGTTAGATTTGTGTGTTTTGGGAGAAATTTATTTTTCACCAAAATATCTCATCAAGTTTTTGGCGCCGTTGCCGGGGATTGATTAGATTGACAATGATTAAGTGAGGTGGTGATCTAGATCAAGCACTTTTTCTTTAATTTTTGACTGACACACTAACTGTTTGATTTTTGCTTAAACTAACTAACACTTCAATCTGGCAGTAAATTGAAGTGTCACTGGTTTTGTGCATTTCTCATGCTCTGCTTGTATGTCAGGTACAAGAAGAACCATACCCAATTTTCATGAACAAGACGAAAGAACTCTCAGGAGGTTAAGAAGAGCTGAAAGAGGGAAAATATTGTTGGAGAAGAGGAATCAGACGAAGAATTCCAAGAGATGGAGGAACATCTAACCAATCCACCAGTGGAGAAGACAACAACAATGGCAACCCACCCCAGAGGAGAGTTTTGGCTTCCTATACCTTTGCAAATCCTAGACATTGTGGGAGCAGCATCTTGGCTCCAAATGTCAATGCTAACAATTTTGAACTCAAGCCACAACTCATCACTTTGGTTCAGAACAACTGCTCCTTTGGTGGAGGACCACTTGAGACCCACACCAACATTTGTCCACTTTCTTGAGGATATGCAACACTGTCAAAACAAATGGAGTGCCCCTGACAGTTACAAACTGATGCTATTCCCATTTTCTCTCAGGGACAAGGCCACTCAATGGTTGGAATCGTTTCCAAGGGACAGCATTAACAACTGGGATGATTTGGTGACCAAATTCCTTGCAAAATTTTATCCACCTCAGAGGATTATAAGGTTAAAAGCTGAGGTACAAACATTTACACAAATGGAGGCGAACCCATCTATGAGGCATGGGAGAGGTACAAGGCTCTTATAAGGAAATGTCCCCTGCCATGTTTAATGAGTGGGAGAAGCTTCAAAACTTCTATGAAGGCTTAACACTGAAATCCCAGGAAGCTTTGGATCATTCAGCTGGAGGTTCTTGCAACTCATGAAAACTGCAGAAGAGGCTCAAGAACTCATTGATATGGTGTCCAACAACCAATATTTCTTTGCTCATCAAAGAGGCCGCCAACCATCACAAAGGAGAGGAGTATGGAGCTAGAAGAAGTAGATTCAATCCTGGCTCAAAACAAATTAATGCAGCAGCAAATTCAACAACAATTTGAGCAAATGACCAAGAGGATTGATAGCCTCCAAGTTGCAGCAGTTAACACCAGCCAACCATCACCACATGGGGACAGAGTGAAGAAACTCAAGAAGAACAACAACAAGAGCAAGTACAGTATATGCACAACCAAGGACCAATGAAGTGTATGGTGATACATACAATCCATCCTGGAAAAACCACCTAAACCTCAGATGGGGAGATAACATACCCAAAACAACAAACATGGCAGAGGAACTCAAACCAACACAACCAAGAAGCACCAAAATCACAACCAGCAGCAGACTAACCAAAACCCTACAGAAAACCTCAAAACAACTACCCAACCTCAACCAATACCAATCTAATAACCAACCCACCAACCAAAATGCCTACCATCCACCACCCACATCTCATAACCCACCTCAAGTATCACCTGAAGCCCAAAGAATCACTCACTTGGAGGCCATGATAGACAAAATATTGAAACACCAGGAAATGGTAACAAGAATCAGGAAGCTTCCCTGAAGAGCCTAGAGAGACAGATGGGGCAACTCTCCAAGCAAGTATCTATTGAGAGATCTTCAAACTCACTTCCAGTGACACAATTCCAAATCCAAGAGGAATGCAAGCAATACAATTAAGGAGTGGAGAACATTGATAAGCACAATGACACTACAAAGAAGCAAGCAGAGAACATCAAAGAACCAACGGAGGATGAGAAGCAAACAAAGCAGATGAGGCTAAGAAGCAAGTTGTGATGCCAAACAAGGCACTGAGAAACTCAAAGAGAAGGACAACCAGCCACATAGCTCAAAGGAAGTAGCTCAGGGGCAGCAGCAAATAGGAAAAGCATCACACCTCCACTGCCATATCCCCAGAGGTTTAACAAAGAGGTTAAAGACCAGCATTTTCACAAATTCCTTGAGATTTTTAAGAAGCTGGAAATCAATATTCCTTGGCTGAAGCACTTGAGCAAATGCCTCTATATTCCAAATTTCTGAAGGATCTTATCAACAAGAAAGAAGTTGGCTTGAAAGGGAAACCATATTACTCACCGAGGAATGCAGTGCTGTGATTCAACGGGGTATTCCACCAAAACTTAAGGATCCGGGAAGCTTTGTAGTCTCATGCACTATTGGCAAGATAATTCTCAACAAGGCTCTCTGCGACCTGGGTGCCAGCATCAATTTAATGCCTCTCTTAATGATGAGAAAACTTGCCATAGAAGAACTTAAACCCACCAGGATGTCACTAGTCATGGCTGACAGATCAATCAAGACACCCAATGGAATTGTGGAGAATCTGTTGGTGAAGGTTGGGGAGTTTATTTTCCCAGCAGACTTTGTAATTTTGGACACTGAAGAAGAAGGAAATGACTCAATCATTCTGGGAAGGCCATTTCTACACACAGCAAGGGCCATCATTGATGTAGAAAAAGAGAAATGACCTTCAGGGTCCATAATGAACAAATGATCATAAATGTGTTCAAATCAATGCAAAACGCTCCTGAGCAAGAGGATTACGTAAGAGTGGATATGATAGACAGTTTGGTGGAAGAAACATTGGAAGAAAATTTTCAAGAGCAAGAAGGAAATCAAGGGGCAACAGAGGAACAAGTGGCTGAGACCTTCACTGAGCAAGATGAAAGACAAGATAGCAATAAAGATGTGCGAAAACAAGAACTGAAACCTTTACCCACCCATCTCAAATATGCATTCCTTGGCACATCGGAGAGCTTCCCAGTAATCATTAATTCATCCCTGACAAAGAAGGAAGAAGGAGAACTTCTTGACGTACTCAAAGCTCATAAAGATGCTTTAGGATGGACCATTGATGACCTGAAGGGAATCAGCCCTGCAGTATGTATGCATAAGATCCTCTTGGAAGATAATTCCAAACCAGTGGTTCAACCACAAGAAGGCTAAATCTGACAATGAAGGAAGTTGTCCAGAAGGAAGTAATGAAGTTGTGGAATGCAGGGATAATCTTCCCAATATCTGACAGCCCATGGGTAAGCCCGGTTCAAGTTGTACCAAAGAAGGGAGGGATGACGGTCATCACTAATGAGAAGAATGAGTTGATCCCTACTAGAACAGTGACTGGGTGGAGGATGTGCATAGACTATAGAAGATTGAATGATGCCACCAGGAAGGATCACTTCCCTCTCCCATTCATTGATCAGATGCTGGAAAGGTTAGCCAGCCATTCCTATTACTGCTTTTTGGACGGATATTCTCGGTATAATCAAATCGTGGTGGACCCCAAGGACCAAGAGAAAACTGCCTTTACATGTCCATTTGGAGTTTTTGCATATAGGAGGATGCCTTTTGGGCTCTGCAACGCCCCTGCCACATTTCAAAGGTGTATGCTCTCCATTTTTTCTGATATGGTCGAAAAATTTTTAGAAGTCTTCATGGATGACTTCTCTGTTTTTCGTGATAATTTCAATGCTTGCCTAAACCATTTAACTCTTGTCTTGAAATGGTGCCAAGAAACTAATTTGGTTTTAAACTGGGAGAAATGCCATTTCATGGTACCCGAAGGGATTGTTCTTGGCCATAAAGTTTCAAGAAAAGGGATAGAGGTTGATAAGGCAAAGGTTGAGATCATAGAAAGACTCCTCCACCAATTAATGTGAAATCTGTTAGAAGTTTCTTGGGGCATGCCAGATTTTACAGAAGGTTTATCAAGGACTTTTCAAAAATAGCCAAACCTTTAAGTAATCTGTTAATGCTTGATAACCCTTTTGTTTTTGATGAAAACTGCCAGCATGCATTTGAAACTTTAAAAATAGACTCACAACAGCACCAATCATCACACCTCCAGATTGGGAATTACCTTTTGAACTCATGTGTGATGCAAGTGACATTGCAATTGGCGCTGTACTTGGGCAAAAGAAGGGAAATTTGCATCATGTCATATATTATGCAAGTAAAGTGTTGAATGAGGCCCAAAGAAATTACACTACAACAGAAAAAGAGTTGCTAGCTGTAGTCTATGCATTTGATAAGTTTAGATCATATCTGATAGGATCCAAAGTTGTGGTTTACACTGATCATGCTGCACTTAAGTATTTGATGTCAAAGCAGGATGCTAAACCAAGACTCATCAGGTGGATACTGCTCCTACAAGAATTTGACATTGAGATAAGAGATAGGAAGGGCACTGAAAATCAGGTCGCTGATCATCTGTCAAGGCTACCACATGAAACAAGTCAAAAAGCTTCCCAAATGAGCACCTTCTGCAGATCCAGCAAGCACCTTGGTTTGCTGACATAGCAAATTACAAAGTGGGAAGGAAGATACCGCAAGAATTCTCTAAGCAACAAGTGAAGAAGTTGATCAACGAAGCAAGGAAATTTTCATGGGATGAACCCTTCTTATTCAAGAGATGCTCTGATGGAGTGATCAGAAGGTGTATTCCTGAAAGTGAAGTGAGGGACATCTTGTGGCATTGTCATGGTTCAGCTTATGGTGGACACTTTGGCCCAGAAAAAACAGCCGCAAAAATACTGCAGAGTGGCTTCTATTGGCCAACTATCTTCAAGGATGCCAGAGAATATGTACACCAATGTAATGAATGCCAGAAAGCAGGAGGATTAACAAGAAGGAATGAGATGCCTCAAAACTTTATCTTAGAATTAGAATTGTTCGATCTATGGGGAATTGATTTCATGGGGCCTTTTCCTCCTTCCTATTCATTTAGATACATCCTGGTAGCAGTGGAGTATGTCTCAAACTGGGTGGAAGCCATAGCCACAACCACCTGTGATGCACAGATCGTCCTCCAATTCCTTAAAAAGCACATCTTCACTAGGTATGGAGTGCCCAAGGGTCTTATTAGTGATGGTGGTAGTCACTTTTGCAACAAACAAATGGAGAAACTCCTTCACAAATATGGAGTAATTCACAAAGTAGCCACACCTTACATCCTCAGACTAACGGCCAAGCTGAACTTGCAAATAGAGAATTAAAGAAGATCCTAGAGAAAACAGTGGGAATCACAAGAAAAGATTGGGCTAGAAAGCTAGAGGATGCATTGTGGGCGTATAGGACAGCTTTTAAAACTCCTATTGGCAAGTCACCCTTTCAGCTATTGTATGGCAAATCCTGCCACCTCCCTGTAGAGCTTGAACACAGAGCTTTTTGGGCCACTAAACTCCTCAACCTTGATCCCAAGCTGCAGGAGAAAAAAGGTTGTTACAACTAAATGAGTTGGATGAATTTAGACTAGAGGCTTATGAAAGTGCGAAGATATACAAGGAGAAAGCTAAGAAGTGGCATGACAAGAAGATCACAAAGAAGGAATTCAAGCCAGGACAGCAAGTGCTCCTGTATAATTCGAGGCTTAAAATTTTCCCTGGCAAACTGAAGTCTAAATGGACTGGCCCATACTTGGTGACAAAGGTTTTTCCCTATGGGAGTATTGAACTGCTAGATGAGGCAACAAAGAATCAATTCACAACAAATGGTCACAGAGCAAATTTGTATTTGGGAGGACAATTGGATAAGGAAAAAGAGGTTCAACACCTACAGCCCTCTTAAAAAGAATTGAAAGATGTCAAGCTAGTGACAATAAAAGAGCGCTTGTTGGGAGGCAACCCAACCGGAGGTAGTTTTCTTTTCATAACTTTTTCAATAAGAGTATTGGATAACTGCTATGTATTGCAAGAAGCTAAGTTTGGTGTTGCACACCAAAAACAATCGAAGGGAGAATGCAAGATGCTAAGTTTGGTGTTCCACCAAAACTTCATTCTAACTTCCTGCACATTGCTAGTTCCAAGCAATCAAACAGATTATTCAACAACTTAACTATTTTTGTTTAGTCCCAATATCATAACCTTTAGCAAGGACACAAAAGTTTGCCCAGAGTTAACCTGTTGAATCAGAAGAAGTAGCAAGGAATTAAGTGGGAGTTAACCACCAATTGAAGGTCCCATGCATAAAGACTCAAAAAGGGGCACAACAGAAAGAAGAACAAAAGAAATGCAAACAAATAGGTTGTATCTATACTTAACCTTTACTGTTGGGAAATATTTTTGATTGATGTCTTGATAAAGTGTTCATTTAGATTCAAACTTCCCTTAGAACAAGTAAATTAGTCTATGTGTATGCTTGTGTGTTTACTTTCACTTGACAAGAAGCATGTGTTGTCCCCTGCATCTTTAAATTCAATAAAAGAACAGTTTGAATGTGAAGTAAAATGGTTTCTGTTAGATAGAAGTGGAATAAAAGTAAGTGGTGGTATGTGTGTGATTGTATAATAGCTCACTTTTAGTGGATAAAGAGCTAGGATATCTCCTTCTAAGTAAAGAGTGGCCTACTGTCTAGGAATCTCAATTGAATTAAATTCCTTGGTTAGAAAGAAAAACAAAAAAAAAAAAAAAAAAAAGATAGCCAAAAATGGCAGAACAAAAGGAAACAAAAAGAAACAAAGCTGGACACCAATAGCTTGAACTTTGAAATATATGCCTGTGATGTCTTTATACTAGGATCTGCTTGGATTAGTAAGCTCTTAGGAGTGCCTCAACACTCGGTGACTTGGGTTAACTAATCCGGGATCATCAGCTGAAAGTCCACTATCAAGAGCAACCTAACTACAAGGCATTTAGTAACCCAAAGAGGTGCTGGGCATCAATGTTTTAAGAAGGAATGTGAGCCAAGTGTCTATGGTGAATAATGTGTCAAGTATAAAGAAAAGAAAATGAACTTGCTACACATGACACTCAAATAAAGCTTATGAACAAAGTAATAGCCAAGGATAAAGGAATAATGAGAGGTCATAGCAGTATGTCACTTGAAGCTTGAAGGAGACTTTCTAGGCCTAGGAGTCAATAAGAAGTGAGTATTTGCATATCCACACAAAACCCCATGAACTATCAATAATACTCTGCTAGCATGAACATCCTCTTCCATTTCATTCTTTCTTCTCAATAAATCTTTTCTTGCTTAGGGACAAGCAAGCTTTAAGTTTGGTGTTGTGATGACAAGTCATCCTAGCCTATTTTAACTAGTCTTTTTCTTTTGTTTTCATTAGAATTATGCACTTTCTTGAGCTACAAGCAAGCTAATTGAGTAGATTTTCATGTTTCCCTTGATTGAATCAACCATATATGAATTCATGCCATTTCATGAGGTTTTATGCTATATTTGTTGCATATTGTGAAAGAATGAATATCTCATGATTTTGAGCATAGCTTTGATGTGTTTGGTTGATTAATTATAGGTGAAGAAAGCTTGGAGAAGGGTTGAAGCAAGAAGGAATAGCTAGGAGTAAAGAGAAGACAATGGAATAAGTGAAATTGAACCAGGAAGCAAGAAGCTGGACCTAAAGTTAGCATCAAACTTTTGCACAAACTTTTGGTTGAAAAGTTAGCCCCAACGTTAGCCCCCTAACTTGGAGGCTAACGTTGGAACTTGAAAATTCTCCCCTGGGCTCCAAAAGTTTGCGCCAACGTTAGCCCCCTAACTTTGAGGCTAACGTTGGCACATGAATTTCTCCCCTGGGCACCAAAAGTTTGCGCCAACGTTAGCCCCCTAACTTTGAGGCTAACGTTGGCACATGAATTTCTCCCCTGGGCACCAACGTTTGCGCCAACGTTAGACCCCTAACTTGGAGGCTAACGTTGGCACATGAAAATTCAAGGAAGAGGAGCAAAAGTTTGCGCCAACGTTAGCCCCCTAACTTGGTGGCTAACGTTGGCGCCACTAGCACACAAGGCAAGGCCAACGTTAGGGTCAAAGTTAGACCCCTAACGTTGGCACCAACGTTCATACCAGCAAGTTTTGTGGGCTGCTATGAAAAGTTGGAGCCAAAGTTAGACCCCTAACTTTAGCTCCAACTTTTGGTCCAACTTTTGCAAAACTCAAACCCGGTTCAATTGGTTCACTTTGGTTCTTCTTCAAACTTCAAGAGCAATCAACCAAGGCCTCTTTTAACCCAATTCCACCAAGAGCAAAGGCCCAACTCAAGGCTTGAAGATCATTTGAAGAAAGTGTATAAATAGGATAGAATTCAAGTTCTTCGGAGAGCTTTCCTTTTGGAATTTTCATAATAGTTTTCGGAAAGCTTTTGTTATTGAGTGAACTTTAATCTCTTAGTTTTATTGCTTTCAATTTCAATTACACTTGTCTTGGATCTTGGATTGAAGAATTGAAGAAATTCTGTTTCAATCTCAATCTTGGATCTCTCTGCTTTACTCACTGCATAATTGAATTTAATTTTCTGTTAATTGCTCTTCATCTCTTTTCTTTGCAATTTACATTTTCTTTGCAATTGTTCTTGTTGGATCTAGGAAGGCATTGAGATCTAGACTTGATTTTCTAGTCTCTGGGTCCTGAGATCCAAATCTCCAATTTACATTCTATTTTTCTTGCTTTCCATGTTCATTTACTTTTCTGCTATAAGATCCGATCCAATCCCAATTCCCTTTTACTCTTCTGTTTGATGCAATTTAACTTTTCCTTGTTTAATTACTGCAAATCCACGTCCCAATCCCCTTTACATTTCAAGCAATTTACATTCCTTGCACTTTAAGATTCCGCAATTTACATTTCTTGCACTCTAAGTTTCTGCCATTTAATTTCTTGTTCTTTACGTTTCAGCAATTTATTTCTTGTTCTCTTTACTTCAATGCAATTTAATTTCTGCAAGTCACAAAACACTCAACCAATTCTTGATTCGCTTGACTAAATTAACCACTAAGCTAAAATTGCTCAATCCTTCAATCCCTGTGGGATCGACCTCACTCCCGTGAGTTTTTATTACTTGATACGACCCGGTACACTTGCCGGTTAGATTTGTGTGTTTTGGGAGAAATTTATTTTTCACCAAAATATCTCATCAGTTGGACGAACCGAGCAATCACCTCGTACACCAGAAAGACATGTTCATATGATACACGGAGGGTTTGCAGGAGGAGGAATCTCCAAATCATCTCGCAAAAGATATCTCAAAGAAGTATATCATGTCGAAGGAAAGGAGGAAGCACCCGACATCCCTACAATTACGTTTACCAAAGAAGATGCATCCGGTATCATCTCAGAACATGACGATCCCATGGTCATCACCATTATACTGGCAAATGCAAATCTCCACCGCACACTGATAGACCAAGGGAGCTCCGCCGACATCTTATTCAAAACTGCCTTCGACAAGCTCGACTTGGAAGATAAAGAACTTAGAGCATATCCAAACAGCCTGTTCGGACTGGGAGACACTCTAGTACAACCACTGGGATATGTCCCACTACACACAACCTTCGAAAAAGAAAACCAATCCAGAACACTCAAGATAGACTACATCGTGGTCGACGTGAGTTCCACCTACAATGCCCTAATAGGTCGGACAACACTAAATCAACTCGGTGTAATAGTCTCAACTCCACATCTATGCATGAAATTCCCAACTGCAGAAGGGATAGCTACGATAAAAGTAGATCAGAAGATCGGGGAGTAGGGATTACCTTTCTCGCCCCGGGTGAGCTCGGTACGGCCGGGTTCGAGTGAACTTGGGATGACCCCTCCCCGGCCTCCTTGGCCGAGACGTTTTGGGCTGCAGAAGCCTTCCTGGCCCTCTTAAAGGCCTTTATATATTTATTATTTTTAATTATATCTGCAAGCAACACATAACAGTGGGAAATCAAGTTACAAATCTGAAAAAGAGCTTGCAGGAAATAAAATCGACAAACAAAGAAAGGAAATCGATCACTACCCAGCTCATCTCAGAGAAGTGAGGGGTCCCCTAAGAATTTCTTGGTATCAAGATAGGGAGGCTCCCCCCAATTCTCCTCCAACACAGTCACAAAGGCCTACTCGACCTCGTCCAATATCTCCCATGAATACCTCGACACAACAACGTTCTTTTGCCACTCTAAAGGAAAAATGGGCTCATCATTCTCATCCAAAAAAAAGGGCCGAGCTCCTTCAACAGCTCGGACGTTGAAGAAATAGTTCTTAAAATCACGAAACGACTTGTCATACATAGAAAAAACTTTCTTCCCTTGCGAAGCTCGGAAACAAACCCAGGCAGTCTTTTTCTTCACTACCCCAAGTTTTGTCAAGACAAACAAATAAAAGAAAACGCATTGTGAAGCAGGGACGTCAAGTCCACGACACAACAATTGAAAGATCTTTATAAATCCCCAAGAATTGGGGTGAAGTTGGGATGGAGCTACATTGCAAGACCACAACAGATTGGTCTCAAAAGGAGTAAAAGGAATGGTGATGCTCATCTGGCCAAAAAAGAAACCGTATGCATAGAAAAAAGGACGGTCTCCAGCAACTTGAGTAGAGAAACAAACTCTCTCTTCAGAAGTAGGGGGTATAAGCTCATAATTCTTTTCCTCACTATCACTACTACAAACCCTATGAAATTGTCTAAGCTGCTGACAAAATTCGGAATTAACCAAAGAAACACATAAAAGAACCATCGAATCCACCCAATCAGCCATGCCCTCAGGGACTTGGGAAGATGTCTCAACAATGTTCTTGCAAGAAGACATGAGGTCAACTAATTCTACAGCAAGAAAAGAAGAAAATAGATTACTAACCCAAACATCTTGGACAAAGTCAAAAACAACCCATAGCAGAGCACGACTCAAGCATGCAAAAGAGATAGAAAGGAAAACCCCAAGACAAGGTCCAGGGGCATCCTTTGGAGGCAGTAACAGAGCAAAGACTCAGGAAAAATCTACAAGGCTAACAAAAAACTCTCGACAAAGAAAAAACCCCCCTTTTTCCAGACAAACAACAACACGAAGAGAAAGACAAAGCAAATATAAGAAAGAACATCAACTTCTACAAAGTCTATCAGTAAAGAAAGCTTCAAAAGACGCAGATTTTTTCAAAAGATTATTAAAACAGTTCATCGACCCAAAAATTCCAAAACACGAAGGCGACAGTCAGAAACAGAACATGCAAACAAATAAAACCTCTATCAATCAGAAGAAATGCCAGAAACATGCATCACAACAAATTGAGCATAAAAGCGCAAAAAGGTTCAGATTTTCCAGTAGGCATTTCAAACAAAAAATCAAAGCTTTATCAAAAAACCGAAGGCAAAAAGTAAAAGCAGCAGAGAACAGAAGCCAAACCTGGAGAAATAGGGGAAAACCCTGAAGAAAGGTTGAGAGAAGAAG
The DNA here is from genome assembly GCF_003086295.3 of Arachis hypogaea. Classification (NCBI taxonomy): domain Eukaryota; kingdom Viridiplantae; phylum Streptophyta; class Magnoliopsida; order Fabales; family Fabaceae; genus Arachis; species Arachis hypogaea. The sequence continues at coordinate 56,440,339 of NC_092051.1, forward strand.
TGACAGAAGGAAGAGCCACCCCTCGAATAGAAAGCCTCACAAAAGTAGGAAACAGAAGGCGAAATCCAGAGTCACCCCTCTTTCACAGCCAGAAGGAAACAATAACCAAGCAATGTCGCAAGGAAAGAGGCGAAAGCAACAAACCCCAGGCAAAAAACAGAAAGAGAGAAAGAACAGCGAGGTTACGGAGAAGAGAAACTATTTTTCTGAAATATGAAATTCAAAATAAAGAGGCTGAGAGAAATGGGGCAATTAAAAACCAATTAATGAAGGTATTAAACCCTCGCACGTTCCCAAGAACAGAGCGCTAATACAAAAGCGCGCGCTTTCAGAAGAAAACGTTCCACATTCAAAAAAGGAAGATTATGCAAAGAAAGAAGTCGACAAATGCTCGAGTTTGGCTTCACTAGAGAAAGATCGAAGTCTTAAGAACTAGGACTCGACCTTAAAAAGAAAGACCGAGCTCGAGCAGGGGCACTGTTCACACTCTGGGTCGAGCTATCCGACCCGGGATGTTCAGTAACAAAGCGACCGACCTCTTCAGGTCAGGCTATCCAACCTCTTCTCAAAGAGCTTGGCCAAATCGACAGAAAAGCCCAGTAAAAGGCCCAAATAGAGGAACACGACCCAAATCCAAAGGCAATCCAAGCCTATAGAGATAAAGGCGGTTCCCTCGAAGATAAGCTGATGGTGCACGAAATTGTGATGTCCAGGCTCAAACAATCCCTGGCAACGTGAGCAACTTGGTACGCGCAATCGTGATTACACTTTGATTATGTAAAATTCATGGCTCTTTCTTTCCCTGGAAATGGCGCCAAAAACATGGTGCCAATACCATGGTTCACAACTTCGATACAACTAACCAGCAAGTGCACTGGGTCGTCCAAGTAATACCTTACGTGAGTAAGGGTCGAATCCCACGGAGATTGTTGGTATGAAGCAAGCTATGGTCACCTTGCAAATCTCAGTCAGGCAGATATAAATTGATAATGGAGTTTTCGAATATTAATTAATAAAAAGTAAAGATAGAGATACTTATGTAATTCATTGGTGAGAATTTCAGATAAGCGTATAGAGATGCGTTTGTTCCTTTGAATCTCTGCTTTCCTGCTATCTTCATCCAATCAGTCTTACTCCTTTCCATGGCTGGCTTTATGCAAGGGCATCACTGTTGTCAGTGGCTACATCCCCTCCTCTCAGTGAAAAATATGCTCACATGCTCTGTCACAGCACGACTAATCATCTGTCGGTTCTCGATCATGCTGGAATAGGATTCACCCTCCTTTTGCGTCTGTCACTAACGCCCAGCACTCGCGAGTTTGAAGCTCGTCACAGTCATTCAATCATTGAATCCTACTCGGAATACCACAGACAAGGTTTAGACTTTCCGGATTCTCTTGAATGCCGCCATCATTCTAGCTTACGCCACGAAGATTCTGGTTAGGAGATCTAAGAGATATTCATTCTAGCTTCTTTCATGTAGAACGGAAGTGTTTGTCAGGCACGTGTTCATAGGGGAGAATGGTGATGAGCGTCACACATATTCATCACCTTCATCACGTTCTTGGGTGCGAATGGATAGCTTAGAAGCGAAACAAGATGAATTGAATAGAAAACAGTAGTACTTTGCATTAATCTTTGAGGAACAGCAGAGCTCCACACCTTAATCTATGGAGTGTAGAAACTCTACCGTTGAAAATACATAAGTGAAAGGTCCAGGCATGGCCGAATGGCCAGCCCTCAAATGTGATCTAAGATAGCATACAACTTATCAAAGATACCTAATACAATAGTAAAAGGTCCTATTTATAATAAACTAGCTACTAGGGTTTACAGAAGTAAGTAATTGATGCATAAATCCACTTCCGGGGCCCACTTGGTGTGTGCTTGGGCTGAGCTTGAGTGTTGCACGTGTAGAGGTCCTTCTTGGAGTTGAACGCCAGTTTTTGTGCCAGTTTGGGCGTTCAACTCTGGTTTTGGCTCCTTTTCTGGCGCTGGATGCCAGATTTGCCAGTTTTTGTGCCAGTTTGGGCGTTCAACTCTGGTTCAACTCTACTTTCCAACGCAATTGGAAGCACACTATTTCGAGTTCTGTAGCTCCAGAAAATCCACTTTGAGTGCAGGGAGGTCAGAATCCAACAGCATCAGCAGTCCTTCTTCAACCTCTGAATCTGATTTCTGCTCAAGTCCCTCGATTTCAGCCAGAAAATACCTGAAATCACAGAAAAACACGCAAACTCATAGTAAAGTCCAGAAATGTGAATTTAACATAAAAACTAATGAAAACATCCCTAAAAGTAACCAGATCCTACTAAAAACATACTAAAAACAATGCCAAAAAGCGTATAAATTATCCGCTCATCACAACACCAAACTTAAATTGTTGCTTGTCCCCAAGCAACTGAAAATCAAATAGGATAAAAAGAAGAGAATATACTATAAATTCCAAACTATCAATGAAACAGAGCTTCAATCAAATGAGCGGGACTTATAGCTTTTTGCCTCTTGAATAGTTTTGGCATCTCACTTTATCCATTGAGGTTCAGAATGATTGGCATCTATAGGAACTTTAGATTTTGAATAATGTTATTGATTCTCCTAGTTCAGTATGATGATTCTTGAACACAGCTTCTTTATGAGTCTTGGCCGTGGCCCTAAGCACTTTGTTTTCCAGTATTACCACCGGATACATAAATGCCACAGACACATAATCGGGTGAACCTTTTCAGATTGTGACTCAGCTTTGCTAAAGTCCCCAATTAGAGGTGTCTAGGGTTCTTAAGCACACTCTTCTTTTTTTTTTTTTGCTTTGGACCTTGACTTTAACCGCTCAGTCTCAAGTTTTCACTTGACACCTACACGCCACAAGCACATGGTTAGGGACAGCTTGGTTTAGCCGCTTAGACCAGGATTCTATTTCTTTAGGCCCTCCTATCCACTGATGCTCAAAGCCTTGGGATCCTTTTTATTTGCCCTTACCTTTTGGTTTTAAGGGTTATTGGCTTTTTGCTCTTGCCTCTTGGTTTTAAGAGCTTTTGGCTTTTTCTGCTTGCTTTTTCTTTCTATTTTTTTTCTATTTATTTTTTTTTTGCCTAATTTTTTTTTTCTGCAAGCTTTGTTCTTTGCTGCTTTTTCTTGCTTCAAGAATCATTTTTATGATTTTTCAGATTATCAAAGAACATGTCTCATAGTCATCATTCTTTCAAGAGCCAACATATTTAACATTCTTAAACAACAACTTCAAAAGACATATGCACTGTTCAAGCATACATTCAGAAAACAAGAAGCATTGTCACCACATCAATATAATTAAGCTAAGTTCAAGGATAAATTCAAAACTCATGTACTTCTTGTTCTTTTGAATTAAAACATTTTTCATTTAAGAGAGGTGATGGATTCATAGGACATTCATATCTTTAAGACATCGTTACTACTACTAATGATCATGTAATGAAGACACAAACATAGATAAGCACATAACATAGAAAACGAAAAACAGAGAAAGCAAGAACAAGAAATGAATCCACCTTAGTGATGGTGGCGTTTCCTTCTTGAGGAACCAATGATGTCCTTGAGCTCTTCTATGTCTCTTCCTTGTCTTTGTTGCTCCTCCCTCATTGCTTTTTGATCTTCTCTTATTTCATGAAGCATGATGGAGTGCTCTTGATGCTCCACCCTTAGTTGTCCCATATTGGAACTCAATTCTCCTAGGGAGGTGTTAATTTGCTCCCAATAGTTTTGTGGAGGAAAGTGCATTTGACGCATCTCCGGGATCTCATGGTGATGAGCTTCATACGCCTCTTGAGCTCCATGAATGGGCTCTCTTGCTTGCTCCATCTTCTTCTTAGTGATGGGCTTGTCCTCTTTAATGAGGATATCTCCCTCTATGTCAATCCCAGCCGAATTGCATAGGTGGCAGATGAGGTGAGGAAAGGCTAACCTTGCCAGTGGAGGACTTGTCAGCCACCTTGTAGAGTTCTTGAGGTATAATCTCATGAACTTCCACCTCTTCTCCAATCATGATGCTATGGATCATGATGGCCCGGTCTATAGTAACTTCAGACCGGTTGCTAGTGGGAATGATTGAGCATTGAATGAACTCCAACCATCCTCTAGCTACAGGCTTGAGGTCCACTCTTCTTAGTTGAACCGGCTTGCCTTTGGAGTCAATCTTCCATTGAGCTCCTTCTACACATATGTCCATAAGGAATTGGTCCAACCTTTGATCAAAGTTGACTCTCCTTGTGTAGGGGCGTGCGTTCTCTTCCATGTTTGGCAAGTTGAACGCCAACCTCACATTCTCCGGACTAAAATCTAAGTATTTCCCCCGAACCATTGTAATATAGTTCTTTGGATCCGGGTTCTTACTTTGATCATGGTTCTTGGTGATCCATGCATTAGCATAGAACTCTTGAACCATTAGGATGCCGACTTGTTGGATGGGATTTGTTAGAACTTCCCAACCTCTTCTTTGAATTTCATGTCGGATCTCCAGATACTCATTTCTTTTGAGTTTGAAAGGGACCTCAGGGATCACCTTCTTCTTGGCCACAACATCATAGAAGTGGTCTTGATGGGCTTTGGAGATGAACCTTTCCATCTCCCATGACTCGGATGTGGAAGCTTTTGTCTTCCCCTTCCCCTTTCTAGAGGATTCTCCGGTCTTAGGTGCCATCAATGGTAATGGAAAAACAAAAAGCTTATGCTTTTACCACACCAAACTTAGAATTTTGCTAGCCCTCGAGCAATAAAAGAAAGAATAGATGAAGAAGAAGAAGAAGAAGAATTCTGAACCTCCTTTTCTTTGTCCTATTGGCCTCCCAAGTAATGCTTTGCCCTGTGACCGTTTGCTGTGAAATGGCTCTTTGTTGCTTCATCTAGCAATTCAAGGCTTCCATAAGGGAAAACCTTTGTCACCAAGTAAGGACCAGTCTATTTGGATTTGAGCTTGCCAGGGAAGACTTTGAGGCTGGAGTTATATAAGAGTACTTGCTGTCCTAGTTTGAACTCCTTCTTTGAGATCTTCTTGTCATGCCACCTCTTAGCTTTTTCCTTGTATATCTTAGCATTTTCATAAGCTTCTAGCCTAAACTCATCCAACTCATTTAGTTGCAGTAGCCTTTTCTCCCCTGCTGCTTGAGAATCAAGGTTGAGGAGTTTAGTGGCCCAGAAAGCTTTATGCTCAAGCTCTATAGGGAGGTGACAAGATTTGCCATATAGCAGCTGAAAAGGAGACTTTCCAATAGGAGTTTTGAATGCTGTCCTATATGCCCAGAGTGTATCTTCTAGCTTTCTAGCCCAATCTTTTCTGGTGGCTCCCACGGTCTTGTCTAAAATCCTCTTCAACTCCCTATTTGCAAGTTCTACTTGGCCATTGGTCTGTGGGTGATAAGGTGTGGCTACTTTATGCATCACCCCATATTTGTGAAGTAGTTTCACCATCTGTTTATTGTAGAAATGACTGCCACTGCACTACAAGAAAACATGCCTTTTGCTACGCTTTTAAAGCGTGGTGAAAAGTCAAAAAAAGCGTAGCGATAGCTTTTCGCTACGTTTTTTGAGCTATCGGCACGCTTTTGAAAGGGTCACAACTGCAAGGGTGCCGGTTGCTCTATCGCCACGCTTTTGGTGACCTATCGCCACACTTTATTTTTTGCCACGCTTTTAAAGATCGCCACGCTTTAAAAGCGTGGCCATATGTGCCAGATATGGCTACGCTTTTAAAGCGTGCCAATAGCAAGATATGGCTACACTTTTCAAGCGTGCCAATAGAGAGACATATGGCTACGTTTTTCAAGCGTGCCAATAGAGAGAGATACAGCTATGCTTTTAAAGCGTGCCAATAGCAAGACATACAGCTACGCTTTTAAAGCGTGGCAATTGATGATTGCTGTACAATATGGCTACGCTTTTAAAGCGTGGCAAAAACTTTATTCAGTAACCTATAGTTTTTTTTAATCTTTTTTAATCTTTGTAATAAAACCTTACAAAATTAATAGATAATTTTAAAATTTAGATAATGACCAATAATTTTAAATCCACTAATCCAACATACATAAACTTTCACAAAAAAAAATGTTTAATCACATGACAGTATAACAAAATAACAAAAATAAAAATGATAACAACTACACACTGTATTCCTAATACATGAGTTACAATTCCAATAACTTTGCCATCCTATCTAACAATAATTTTGATCAACCTCCTCACATATGTGCACCCAATTCACCAAACTAATCATCAGCCTCCACTATGTGCTCAGAGACGTACAACATGCATCTAGCTTCTTCTTCAGGATTTCAATGGCATTTAGCAACAACTGAGAAGCTTTTATGGCTTTGGTAGTTTCCACAGTAGCTTCTTCTTCAGGATTTTCGGGCTTCCCTATTGCTTCAGCTTTCTTGATGATGTTTTATGGCTCTAGTAGTTTCCACAATAGCTTCTTCTTCAGGATTTTCGGGCTTCCCCATTGCTTTAGCTTTCTTGATGACTTCATCATCATAGGTGTATGCCTCAGCATCAACCACCATAATCTGTTAAATACTAGCAGTGATAACCAAAAATTAACATGGTATTTGAATACACTGCTCTTCATCATCATCAATAGAAAGTAGATAGAGCATGTCCTTCATTCTCAAGCTATAAATAATGTGTGTGTGCACGATTGAGAGACAATTTATGCTTACTTCAAGCCAAGTAGCTCTGCTGTAGCCCGTGACACCAAGAACACCAAAGCCGGTCTCATCATCTTCCCACCGGCGCTAAATATCTGCTCAGTTGCAGAAATTAAAACTGGATTTTTTGCACCAACAATCTATCAGAATTAGAGCATCGTCATCAGATACATTAAGTATTAATTCAAACATTTACTGTTTGTAAAGTAAAATAAAATCAAATGCAACAACACCAGCAGATAATAATAATGATTAGGGCTAGAGTAGCAAAATAAGGATTTCAATGAAAGTTAACAAGTCAACAAAAATGAACGCGGGAACTGATTGAGTTGAATCATTGAACAGTAAATATAATTCATTCCATTCAAAGTTCATATCTTTTTCTGGTCAAGTTAAAGGCAATGCAACAGCTCCAGTTCAATATCAGCATAGAGTAAACACAGAACACAGCATGAATTCTTCGAAGAAGCATCAATTACCGATTGAAGATTTTTGTTGAGTGTCTGCAGGTCATCAGCAACTACTTCAAACAACTTTGATGGTTATATGGGGGTTTCTGAATAACTCTTCAAGTCCAATCCTGTTGGAATTCCTTGAATTGCATGAGTTCCACCTATACAACGAAAACCAAACCAAATTTTTTCAATGCCTAATAGAACATACAACTATCATAAGCCTGTAATCAAATACCTATATCAATTCATTCAAACTAGTAAAATTTATCATTGAAGCAACTTTTCCAAAAACTTAAGTTGTTCAGTAGAGGCATGTAAATACTTTTATATCTAATATGCATGCCCCTCACAACCACTTATTTTGGGCTTATTGCATGGACAATGCAGAGGTCTACCCAATCTGATAATTTGATGAGATCTTAAACTCTTTTCATTTAGGTATGTCTCTCCTACCTGTCTCTGAGCTTCCAAGATAAATTAATGTAATGCTTGATTGTACAAACAACCTAAAAAAGAAACTATACAAGCTCCGTTACCTTCACAAAATGATAAAAGTCTTGCAAAAGCTCCCAGTCCCGTAAGTTCTCCTCTGTAAGTTTCTCTAAAATGGATCCTCTCTAAGAAAAAAGAAATGAAACCAATCATTAGTTATGCAATCCATTTTATGAAATTTCAACCTAATATATGAAAGGTATTCACCTCAGGATCATCACGCTGCCTAAGTGGAGTATGTGGTGCAGCCTTTATCCTTCAAATTAGTAAACAAATTAGTAAATTAGTAAATTAGTGCAGCCATTGGCATACCATGAATATAGAGAAAAGATAAACAATATTGTCCATAATGGTAATAAAATTGTAAAAGATAAATATCTTTGTACCAAGAATATAAAGAAAAGTTTTATTTCGCTCTGGTGTTTATGTATGAAGAATAAAATTTTAAAATTCATACATTAACACAAATCTAAATCAATAGAAGATAGGTCCAATCCATCCGACAAAAAGGAAATCCTATTTAGTTGTCACAGCAACATAAGATCCCTGTTTTGCCACTTTGCATACATTTTAGGGTATTTTTATCTCAAAATATGTTATTATGCTTTAAATTAAGACATAAATGAAAGGATATTTCATATCAATAACTATTTCTGGTCTATTTTACGTATAGAATGCAAGGATTAAACAAATGACAGTTCCTAAAGGCAAAGATGGAAAGCTCTCTAGCTAATTTCAATATGCTTCTTTTTAATGAGCATTGAGTAATTGGAGTAGGACAAAATAATCTCAATACAGCTACTATTGCATTTAGTAATGTACATAAGAATTGGATTGTATCCTTGTCAATAGTCCTCAATTTAGTATCTATGCAGTTGTAGCGTGTTTTGTCTCCAAGAAAAATGTCATTTCATTTCAAGTTTAGATATCTTATTATTGAGAAAATAAGATCATGGAGAGAAACACCTAACTGAGGATATAATATTCGTTGCATCCCGAGCACCCCCTAAACCAGCCTGTAGAATTAAATGAAGATACAACATTATGACTTTGGCCATCTCACAGTTTTAGGTTTAAATTTTTTAAAATAAAGACAATATTAACAATTAAACACTATCAAGAACTATCCATTATGTTGGCTTAGACAAAGCCAATATAATCTCAAGACTTTTTGGTGGGGGGGCAACATAGAAGCAACAAAATCAGAACAATAACTTAATAGCAGGTTTGCCTGAAGCAATTGCCAGTGAAGAAAATAGATAATTTACCTCAACAACAGCAATGTCAACATTCTCTTCAGCGAACAAGATGAATGCCATAGTAGTGAACACCTGAAACAACAAAGTAAACAAGTTAGCAAATATAAAATATCCAGCTCAATTGTATTAGAATGCTATATAACATACACAGAAACATCAGCTTAAAGAATCATTAATTTGAGGCAATATTTCAATGCAAAACCAAATAATAGAATATTAACTATTGCAATAGAAGTGATAATTTAGAAGATGCAATCCATCTTGAAAAGTACAGACAGAGGAGCAAACAATGACCAAGAGAATTTAATATACTGTTCCAAACTGATTTTTGTCATGGTGCAGCCTTTATCTTCATTTTATTTATTTGAAATGAAACATTATACTAGGAACAAAGGCAGATAAAGCAATGAAGCTCTGGCTGGGCTTCTCTCTACACTTTCTCTCAGCAATTGCCACCAGGGATACGAGCCGCGGTAACTCAATTCAATCACTTTTCCATCTAACTCAATTTCATCCTCCCAGTTCCTAATTTACCAACCTTAACAAGAAGACAGCAACTTAGTTCATTTTTTAACAATAAAAGTCAATTTAACTAACACATTCAACACAACACAGCCACAACCAACTCATACACTTTTATAACATTCATATATTAAAAACTGTAATTTTTAAAATAAATCCCACTGGTTTCATTATAGAGTTTAAATCTACTTGCTACTTAAAAGAACAGTGACGTTATCTAACAACAACAAAATTGCTCAGCGATATGTTCAGCAACAATTCAACTTAGCAGCAACAAATTTAGCCCATTGATCATTTTTAACAACAAATTTAAGTATAATAACTTTCAGCAACAAAAACTTATACTTCAATTCTTGGAATATGATTTACAGCAAAACTAAATTAGCAGAATCATTATTTCAGCAACAAATCCAAGATATACTGATGACTTAACAGGGCCAAAGGAAGCTGAAACTCACCTACCCAGGACCAACTCACGACGAAGGAAGCGTTGACGGCCGACGCAAGAAGACGAGCTTGCAATGGTGATAGAGCGCGACAGAGCTTGCGACGGTGCTGACAGAGCGCGAGGAGCTTAAGTCCGAAACGGGCGTAAGAGAAGCGTGAAACCGGAGAGAGAGGGGTCGACGGCGAGACCAGGCGTGAGAGAGGTGAGCCACAGTGAGCTTGAGGGAGAGAGTGTCGAGAGAAGAGAGAAGAAACTTAAAGGAGGGTTACGAGCCGGAAGAGGGATTGCCGACAGAGGTATCGCGCGCGCCGGTGATGTTCTTTGGGGAGTGCACAATAAAGAGAGGTTAGGGGTTCTTTGATCTGATGTTCCTCATCGCGGTTAGGGGATTCATGGTGAGGCACAATGAAGACAAGGTTAGGGTTGTCTGATTTGGAGGGCTTAGAGAGCAATTGTCACTTCGTGTGTAAGCTTAGGGTTATCTGATCTGAATGTGTTAGGGCAATTGTGAGAAGGAGAAAGTTAAAGTTTGGAAGAGTAGATGGTGGATTGCAATGGTAACTTAGTAATTTTGAAAGGAGTTCTCTGAAATTCTTTTTTTTTTTATGGAAACCTTTTGGCCACGCTTTTGAAGCGTGCCAAAAGAGTTAGAGGAAACGGCCACGCTTTTAAAATGACCCTATAACAAAATTCTGTCGCCACGCTTTAAAAGCGTGCCTATTTCTCTCTATGGCTACGCTTTTTAAGCGTAGAAAGAAAAGCATGGCCAAATCTCGAATCAATTGCTACCCTTATAAAAGCGTGGCCATTGACCCTTTTCGCTACGCTTTTGAAGCGTAGCAAGAAAAAACGTGGCTAAATCTCTATTCAGTCGCCACCCTCACAAAAGCGTGGCCATTGACCACTTTTGGCCACGCTTTTAAAGCGTAGCAAAAAAAAGCGTGGCCATAGGCCTTTTTTCTTGTAGTGCCATCACTGACAAGTCCCTTAGGCACTCCATATCTAGTGAAAATGTGCTTCTTCAGGAATTGAAGGACAATTCGTGCATCACATGTGGTTGTGGCTATTGCTTCTACCCACTTTGAGACATACTCCACTGCTACCAAAATGTATTTGAAAGAGTAAGAGGGAGGAAATGGGCCCATGAAATCAATTCCCCAAAGATCAAATAGCTCCACTTCTAGGATGTAGTTCTGAGGCATCTCATTTCTTCTTGTTAATCCTCCAGCTCTTTGGCATTCATTACATTGGTGAACAAACTCTCTGGCATCCTTGAAGATGATTGACCAATAAAATCCGCTCTGCAGTACTTTGGTAGCTGTTCTCTCTGGTCCAAAGTATCCACCATAGGCTGAACCATGACAGTGCCACAATATGTCTCTCATCTCAGTTTCAAGGACACACCTCCTAATCATTCCATTCGGACATCATTTGAACAAAAATGGTTCATCCCTTAAAAACTTTCTATCTTCATTGAGTAGCTTTTTCAATTGTTGCTTGGAGAGTTCTTGAGGGATCTTTCTTCCCACCTTGTAGTTTGCTATGTCAGCAAACCAAGTTGCTTGTTGAACTTGGAAAAGATGTTCATCAGGAAATTTCTCATTCACTTGTTGTGGTACATCTTGATTGGCCTTTTGTGGCACTCTTGACAGATGATCTGCCACCTGATTCTCGCTCCCCTTCCTATCTCTTACTTCAATGTCAAATTCTTGTAGCAGCAGCACCCATCTGATGAGTCTGGGCTTTGCATCCTGTTTAGACATAAGATACTTGAGAGCAGCATGATCAGTATACACTATAACTTTTGAACCAATTAAGTATTGTCTAAACTTATCAAATACATATACAATGGCCAATAGCTCTTTCTCAGTGGTGGTATAATTTTTCTGTGCTTCATTCAACACCTTGCTAGCATAATATATAACATGATGCAGTTTGTCTTTCTTCTGCCCCAGTACAGCACCAATTGCAAAGTCACTTGCATCACACATAAGTTCAAAAGGTAATTCCCAATCAGAGGTGTGATAATTGGTGCTGTAATGAGTTTTCTCTTTAAAGTTTCAAAGGGATGCTTGCAATTGTCATCAATGATGAAAGGATTATCAATTATTAGCAAATTGCTCAATGGTTTTGCTATTTTTGAAAAATCTTTGATGAACCTCTTGTAAAAACCAGCATGTCCAAGAAAACTCCTTACTGCTTTCACATTAACATGTATAGGAAGCTTTTCAATGATTTCTATTTTAGCTTTGTCAACTTCTATACCTTTGCTTGAAACCATATGCCCAAGAACTATCCCTTCCGGAACCATGAAATGGCATTTCTCCCAATTCAATACCAGGTTAGTTTCTTGGCATCTTTTCAAAACAAGAGTTAAATGATGCAAGCAAGTGTTAAATGAATTGTCAAAGACAGAAAAATCATCCATGAAGACTTCTAAAAATTTTTCCACCATGTCAGAGAATATAGAAAGCATACACCTTTGAAAAGTTGCAAGGGCATTACACAGACCAAAGGGCATTCTTCTGTAAGCAAAAACTCCAAATGAACAGGTGAAGGAAGTCTTTTCTTGATCCTTGGGATCCACCACTACTTAATTGTACCCAGAGTACCCATCCAGGAAGCAATAATAGGCATGGCCAGCCAATTTTTCTAGCATCTGGTCGATGAATGGGAGAGCAAAATGATCTTTTCTTGTAGCATCATTCAATCTTCTATAATCTATGCACATCCTTTACCCAGTCACTGTCTTGGTGGGGATCAACTCATTCTTCTCATTAATGATGACTGTCATTCCTCCCTTCTTTGGTACAACTTGAACCGGACTCACCCATGAGCTATCAGAGATTGGAAAGATTATCCCCGCATTCCATAGCTTCATGACTTTTTTTTGAACCACCTCCTTCATAGTTGGGTTGAGCCTTCTCTGGGGTTGAACTATAGGCTTTGAATCTTCCTCTAATATAATTTTGTGCATACAGATGGCAGGGCTTATATCCTTGATATCATCAATCGTCCAACCCAAGGCTGTCTTGTGAGCTTTCAACACTTCAATGAGCTTTGTTTCTTCTTCTATGTTCAGAGAGGAATTTATGATTACTGGTAAGGTATCTGCTTCTCCAAGAAATGCATACTTGAGATGAATAGGTAGAAGCTTTAATTCTTGTTTTGGCACCTCCTCTGTCTTGTCTTGTTCCACCTCTTTCTTAATGGAAATTTTAGCTATTTGTTCTTCCATTGTCTCTTGATCTCCTTCCCCTTCTTCTTCCTGTTGCTCATGATAATTGGCTTCTAATATTTCTTCCACCAAACCTTCTATCATATCCACTCTCATGTAATTCTCTTGCTCAGGGGGATGTTGCATTGATTTGAAAATATTGATGACCATTTGCTCATTGTGCACCCTGAAGATCATTTCTTCCTTTTCTACATCAATAATAGCTCTTGCTGTGGCTAAGAATGGTCTTCCCAAGATAATTGAGTTGTTTCCTTCCTCTTCCATGTCTAGATCACAAAGTCTGCAGGGAAGATAAATTCTCCAACCTTCACTAATAGATTTTCCACAACTCTATTGGGTGTCTTGATTGATCTATCGGCCATATCCAATGACATTATGGTAGGTTTGATTTCTTCTATGGCAAGCTTTCTCATCATTGAGAGGGGCATCAGGTTGATACTAGCACCTAGATCACAGAGAGCTTTCTTTAATGTCATCTTGCCTATGGTGCATGAAACCACAAATCTCCCTGGATCTTTAAGCTTTGGTGGAATACCCCTTTGGATCACAGTTCTACATTCTTCAGTGAGCATAATAATTTCCTTATCATGCCAGCTTCTCTTTTTGTTAATGAGCTCCTTCAAGAACTTTGCATATAGAGGCATCTGCTCTAATGCTTCAGCAAGTGGGATACTAATCTCCAGCTTCTTGAAGACCTCAAGGAACTTGGGGAATTGTTGATCCTTGAGTTCTTTTTGTAGCCTTTGAGGATATGGCAGAGGAGGTGTGTAAGTTTTCACTTCCTTCCTCTGTCCTTGTGATGATTCCTCCATTACTTGCTTTCCTTTCCTTGACTCTTGTGGCTGCTCATCTTTCTCTTTATGCTTCTCTTGATCATTCTTGTTAAGTACAGCTTCATCCTTGCTGTTGACCTCATCATGCTTGCTAATGATCTTGTCATTCTCCATAGGCTTCTTGTTGGCTTCTTTGTCATTCACCAAGGTTCTTCCACTCCTTAATTGAATAGCTTTGCATTCTTCTTTGGGATTCAGAATGGTATCACTTGGGAGTGAACTTATTGGTCTCTCAATCACTGCTTGCTTGAACAGTTGCCCAATCTGCCCTTCTAAATTTCTCATTGAGGCTTCATGATTTTTGTTGGTCATCTCCTGATGCTTCATCATCTTTTCCATTAGTATCTCCAAGTTGGAGATCCTTTGAGCATCTTGTGGTATTTGTGGCTGGTTGTGGGATGTTGAAGGTGGATGGTAGTTGTTTTGGTTAGTGGCTGGATTATTAGATGAATAGTAGCTGGAATTTGGGTAGTTGTTTTGGGGTTTTCTCTATGGATTATGGTTAGTGTTTTGCTGGTTGCTGTGGTTAGTGTTTTTCTTCCAAGAGGGGTTGTATGTGTCTCCATGGAATTCATTCTGGCTGGATCATTGGTTGTGCATGTAGTTCACTTATTCCTGTTGCTGATCTTCACAATTTTCCTCATTTTGTCCCCACCCAGCTGGTGGTTGATTGGTGACATTTACTGATGCAACTTGTAGACTATCAATCCTCTTAGCCATTTACTCAAATTGTTGCTGGATTTGCTGATGCATCACCTTGTTTTGAGCTAGAATAGTGTCCACACCTTCCAACTCCAGTACACCCTTTCTCTTGGCTGATTGTTGTTGCCTTTGATGAGCAAAGAAATATTGATTGTTTGCCACCATATCTATGAGGTTTTGGGCTTCTTCTGCTGTCTTCATTAGCTGCAATGAGCCTCCTGCTGAATGATCTAATGCTTCCTAAGCTTTCAGAGTCAACCCTTCATAGAAATTCTAATGTATATCCCATTCATTGAACATTTCAGGGGGACATTTTCTAATCAAGGCCTTGTATCTCTCCCATGCCTCATAGAGGGATTCTGCATTTTTCTGTGTGAAGGTTTGCACCTCTGTCTTCAATCTGATAATCATTTTAGGTGGTTAGAACTTGGCTAGGAATTTATTCACTAGATCCTCCCAGCTAGTGATGCTTCCTTGTGGGAAGGCTTCAAGCCATTGAGCAGCCTTGTCCCTCAATGAAAATGGGAATAGCAACAATTTGTATATGTCTGTATGCACACCATTGAACTTCACTGTGTCACAAATCCTCAAGAAAGTAGATAAATGCTGGTTTGGATCTTCTAGTGGACTTCTTCCATAGGAGCAGTTGTTTTGTACCAAGGTGATGAGTTGGGGCTTCAATTCAAAGTTGTTTGCATTGACATTTGGGGTAAGGATGCTACTCCCACAATGCATAGGATTAGCAAACGTATATGAAGCCAAGACTCTCCTCTGGGGCTGACCATTGTTGTTGGCCACTCCCACTGGTGGATTTGTTGGATTCTCCTCCATTTCTTGGTACTCTTCTTCAGAAGTTTCTTCACCAACGACTCTTTTTCCTCTGGTTTTCCTTCTCAGCCTTCGAAGAGTTCTTTCGTCACGATCACCAGAGGTGGAGACCTCTCTCCTTGCTTCTGTCATACAACCAGAACAACAAGAAACACACTAAGCACTCTGTAGCTTGAGTGTAGTGAGAATTAGTAAGGACAAAGTCTCAAATAGTTAGTGTGCTTGTTAAAAACAAAGAAAATGAACAAAAAAAAAAAGAAAAAGATCTTAATCTAGACTATCACCTTACTTAATCATTGTCAATCTAGATCAATCCCCTATAATGGCACCAAAAACTTGATGGGTGGAAATTAGATTCCACACCAAAACTCACCGGCAAGTGTACCGGGTCGCATCAAGTAGTAATTACTCACAAGAGTGAGGTCGATTCCATAGGGATTGATGCATTGAGCAATTTTAGTTAGGTGATGAATTTAGTTAAGCAAATAATTGATGATTTGAGTGAATTGTGATCAGCAGATGCTAAATTGCATGAAAAATAAAAGGGAGAGGGGAAATTGACAAAAAAGTAAAGTGCAGAAGAGTAAATTGCATGAAACTTAAAGTGCAAGAAAGTACAAGAGCTGAAACTTAAAGTGCAAGCAATAAATAACTGAAACTTAGATTGCAAGAAATGTAAATGGCTGAAGCTTAAAGTGCAAGAAAACTAAATGACTGAATCTAAATTGATGAGAAATGTAAATTTCTTGAAGAGTTAACGTAGCGCTTCTTTGTGCTCCCCCTTGGCTGTATCGCGCCTTGCTTTTTCTTTGTGCCAAGCCCGAAAACGTTAAAAGAGTTAACGTAGCGTTTCATTCAAATTGAGCGCTGCCCTTGTTTTGCCTTGGTGTTGAGCTCTCCGTTGTGTGCTTCAAACGTAGCGGCCTTGCTTTTCTTTTGGTGGGAGCTTTGGTGCTCCAAACTAGCGTTCAAAGGGTGAACGCTCCGCTCAAATAGAGAGTGATATGCTTGGTTCCTTGAGTGCTACGCTTTTATATCCTAGGACATGCTTTGATAAAGCACGCTTTCATGGTTCTTTCTTCTCCTCACCATTTCTTCACCTACAAGTAATCAAAACAACCAATCAAAGCATCACCAAATTCACAAGATTTCTAAATAATTCAAAAACCAACTAATTCTAGCTTAAACCTCATGATTTTGTGGCAAATAATTGATGGTAGATTGAATTGACATAACCATGCAAATCCACTCCAAATCACTTATTTATAATGCAAGAAAGTGCACAAAACCTAATGAAACAAGTAAAAAATGCTTGAAAATCTAGCATAAGATGACTTGTCATCAGAAGAGTAAAGAAAGAAGAAGGAGAAAAAGAATGGAGAATAAAGAAGAAAGAAGAAATATGAAAGAAGAAAGAAGAAAGAAGAAAGAAATTAGGATTGGAAAAGAAAAGATAAGAAAAGTGGTGGCACAGGGATCTGGTAGTGTTGCGCGAGAGACGCGCATGCCTACTCCACGCGTACGCGTGGGTCGCGCAAATAGGGAGGCGACGCGTAGGCGTCGGTCACGCATACGCATGACCGTGTTTGTGCTACTCGCGCGAAGGCAGCCTTGCGCATGCACAACTCTTTGTTCGTTTTGGGATGTGTGCCAAAATGGCATATGACGCGTGCACGTCATTGACGTGTACGCGTGAGTGTTCAAAATTTGAAAATGACGTGCACGTGTCAGGGACGCGTACGCATGAGTGACTTAGTGCCTTGGGCACAGTTCTCGCACCAGGCCATCACAACTTTCGGCCTGACACCTTTTTACGTCGATTTTCTTAGGTCACGCGTGTGCGTCATTGACGCATACGCGTGAGGTGCCAAATATTCAAATGACGCGCATGCATGATGGACGCGTGCGCATGGTGATGCTTGTGCGATTGGCACACTTTCTGCATTGCTCCCATGCAACTTTCTGCCACACTCTCTCTCTTTTTTTTTTTTTGCAGAATGCAAAATGCAGCATGCATATGAATATGCAAAAATTATGGATTAATGCTAATAAAAATAAAATAAAGTAAAATAAGAGTGAAAATAAAAAGGAAACAATCATACCATGGTGGGTTGTTTCCGACCTAGCACTTTGCTTTTACGTCCTTATGTTGGACGGTCATCAGGCTCATTCTGCTTCTATTGGTGGGTCCTCCAAGAGGAAGATCTCTAGCTATTTGTATTCCTTCATCTTCTCACCATGATAAAGCTTTAGGCGATGTCCATTGACCTTGATGAAATTGGAACTTAATGGATGACTCAGGTGGAAGACTCCATATGGCTCTGCCTTCTCTACTCTATAGGGACCTTCCCATCTGGATCTCAGCTTTCCTGGTATGAGTCTCAGCCTGGAGTTGTAAAGGAGAATCAGATCTCCAGGTCTGAACTCTCTTCTTTTGATATGCTTGTCGTGCACATCCTTCACCTTCTCTTTGTATAATCTGGAGTTGTCATAAGTTTCAAGTCGAAGGGTCTCTAGTTCTACTAGTTGTAGCTTCCTTTCAGCGCCAGCTTTCTCAAATCCCATGTTGGACTCCCTCACAGCCCAGAAAGCCTTGTGTTCAACCTCCACTGGGAGGTGGCAAGCCTTTCCGTACACTAAGCGGAAGGGACTTATCCCAATGGGTGTCTTGTACACTATCCGATATGCCCAGAGTGCATCAACAAGTCTGGTGCTCCAGTCCTTCCTATGAGGCTTTACTATCTTCTCCAGAATGCACTTTATTTCTCTGTTAGACACCTTTGCTTGCCCATTAGTCTGGGGGTGGTATGATGTTGCCACTTTGTGAACTATCCCGTGCTTCTTCAGTAGTCCTGCTAATCTCCTGTTACAAAAGTGAGTGCCTTGATCACTCACGATTGCTCGTGGTGATCCAAAGCGACAGATAATATGGTTTCTAACAAAGGAGACGATAGTGTTAGCATCATCAGTACGGGTAGGAATTCTTTCCACCCATTTAGAAACATAATCTACAGCTAATAGTATATAAAGGTAACCACTAGAGTTTGAAAATGGACCCATGAAGTCAATGCCCCAAACATCAAAAAATTCACAGAATAGCATAATCTGTTGTGACACCTCATCTCTCTTGGATATATTCCCAAACCTTTGGCATGGGGAACAAGATTTACAAAAGGCAGTAGCATCTTTAAAAAGAGTAGGCCACCAGAATCTACAGTCTAAAATTTTTCTAGCTGTTCTTTGAGGGCCAAAATTTCCTCCACTCTCAGAAGAGTAGCAGGCCTCTAAAATGGACTGGAATTCTGATTGGGACACACACCTTCTGATTACCTGGTCAGCACCACACCTCCACAAATATGGGTCATCCTATATATAATATTTGGACTCACTTTTCAGCTTGTCTCTTTGATGCTTAGTAAAATTAGGAGGGAAAGTATGGCTAACTAGATAATTAGCTACAGGTGCATACCAAGGAACTACTTCAGATACTGCATGCAAGCTATCAAATGGAAAAGCATCATTGATAGGAGTAGAGTCAGTCTTAATGTGCTCAAGGTGACTCAAGTGGTCAGCCACTAAATTATGGGAACCACTCCTATCCTTAATTTCTAAATCAAATTCTTGTAGCAGCAACATCCAAAATATAAGCCTTGGTTTAGACTCTTTTTTAGCTAATAAATACCCCAAAGCTGTGTGATCTGAGTACACTACCACCTTTGTACTAAGTAAATAGGCTCAAAATTTATCCAGAGCAAAAATAATAGCCAGAAGCTCTTTATCATTGGTAGTGTAATTAGACTGAGCAGCGGCTAAGGTCTTAGAAGCATAAGCAATTATGAAAGGATCCTTACCTTCGCGCTGAGCCAGCGCCGCTCCTACTGCATGGTTGGAGGCATCACATATAATCTAAAAGGGCTGGTTCCAGTCTGTTCCTCTCACAATCGGAGCTTGAGTCAAGGCAATTTTTAGCTTATCAAATGCTTCTATGCAATCCACACTGAGCTCGAACTCAACATCTTTCTGTAACAGTCTGGATAAGGGCAATGCTACCTTACTGAAGTCCTTGATAAATCTCCAGTAGAAACCTGCATGGCCAAGGAATGAACGGACTTTCCTCACGGAGGAAGGGTAAGAAAAACTAGAAATGACATCTACCTTTGCTGGATCTATAGAAATACCAGTATTAGAAACAACATGTCGTAGTACAATACCTTGTTTTACCATAAAGTGACATTTTTCAAAATTCAATGCAAGGATTGAACTAACACACATGTCTAATACTCTATCTAAACTATCCAAGCAAAGGTTAAATGAATGACCGTATACGCTAAAATCATCCATGAAAATTTCCATACAGTTCTCAATAAGATTTGAGAAGATACTGGATGAGCGGATAATTTATACGCTTTTTGGCATTGTTTTTAGGTAGTTTTTAGTATGATTTAGTTAGTTTTTACAACATTTTTATTAGTTTTTATTCAAAAATCACATTTCTAGACTTTACTATGAGTTTGTGTGTTTTTCTGTAATTTCAGATACTTTCTGGCTGAAATTGAGGGACCTGAGCAAAAATCTTATTCAGAGGTTGAAAAAAGATTGCAGATGCTATTGGATTCTGACCTCCCTTCACTCGAAATAGATTTTTTGGAGCTACAAAAACCCAATTGGCACGATCTTAATTGCGTTGGAAAGTAGACATCCAGGGCTTTCCAGAAATATATAATAGTCCATACTTTGCCCTAGTTTTGATGACACAAACTGGCGTTCAAACGCCAACTTCCTGCCCTATTCTGAAGTTAAACGCCAGAAACAGGTTACAAACCAGAGTTAAACACCACAAATAGGCTGCAACCTGGCGTTTAACTCCAAGAGAAGTCTCTACACGTGAAGGCTTCAATTCTCAGCCCAAGCACACACCAAGTGGGCCCCAGAAGTGGATTTCTGCACTATCTGCACTTAGTTACTCATTTTCAGTAAACCCTAGTGACTTGTTTAGTATAAAAACTACTTTTAGTGATTTATTTCACATCTTTTAATCATTTTTGAGACTATCTTTGTATCACTTTTGATCTCTTGATCACGTTTGGGGGTTGGCCACACGGCCATGCCAAAACCTTTATCACTTATGTATTTTCAACAGTAGAGTTTCTACACCCCATAGATTAAGGTGTGGAGCTTTGCTGTTCCTCATGAATTAATGCAAAGTACTATTGTTTTTCTATTCAACTCAAGCCTATTTCTTCTCTAAGATATTCATTCGCACACAAGAACATGATGAATGTGATGATTGT
The DNA here is from genome assembly GCF_003086295.3 of Arachis hypogaea. Lineage (NCBI taxonomy): Eukaryota > Viridiplantae > Streptophyta > Magnoliopsida > Fabales > Fabaceae > Arachis > Arachis hypogaea. The sequence continues at coordinate 56,461,084 of NC_092051.1, forward strand.
GTGACGATCATCACCATTCTCACCTATGAACGCGTGCCTGACAACCACTTCCGTTCTACATGCAAACGAGCTTGAATGCATATCTCTTGGGTTTTTAATCTAATATTAGAACCTTCGTGGTATAGGCTAGAATTATTGGCGGCCATTCTTGAGATCCGGAAAGTCTAAACCTTGTCTGTGGTATTCCAAGTAGGATATGGGATGGGATGACTGTGACGAGCTTCAAACTCACGAGTGTTGGGTGTAGTGACAGACGCAAAAGGATCAATGGATCCTATTCCAACATGATCGAGAACCGACAGATGATTAGCCCTGCGGTGACAGCGCAGATGGACCATTTTCACTGAGAGGACGGACGGTAGCCATTGACAACGGTGATCCCCCAACATACAACTTGCCATGGAAAGGAGTATGAATGGTTGAATGAAGACAGTAGGAAAGCAGAGATTCAGAAGCAACAAGCATCTCCATACGCTTATCTGAAATCCCACCAATGAATTACATAAGTATTTCTATTTTATTTTATATTTTAATTATATTTTAATTATCAAAACCTCATAACCATTTGAATTCGCCTGACTGAGATTTACATGATGACCATAGCTTGCTTCAAGCCGATAATCTTCGTGAGATCGACCCTTACTCACGTAAGGTTTATTGCTTGGACGACCTAGTGCACTTGCTGGTTAGTTGTGCAAAGTTGTGAAGAAGAAGTGAGATTACATTCGTGCGTACCAAGTTTTTGGCACCGTTTTAGAGATCACAATTTTGTTTACCAAGTTTTTGGCGCCGTTGCCGGGGATTGTTCGAGTTTGAACAACTAACGGTTCATCTTGTTGCTCAGATTAGGTAATTTTATTTTAATTTCAAGCTTTTTGTTTTTATTCTTTTAATTTTTGAAAAAAACTTTAAAAATAAATTATTCTATGACTTCAGAATTTTCAAGAATGAATTCTAGAGTTTCATGATGATCTGTTGAAGTCTGGCTGGCTATTAAGCCATATCTAATCTTTTGGACCGAGGTTTCAACTTATCATCACAAGAGCTTGTTGATTTCTATCAATTTTGCTGTTGAATGTAATGATCTGCTAAAGCTTGGCTGGCCATTAGCCATGTCTAGTGTTTTGGACCGGAGCTTTCACTGAAAGCTTGGCTGGTTAGTAAGCCATGTCTAATTCCTGGACTGGAGCTTTAGACTAACATTGCATGATTCCTGGAATTCTCATTAAGAATTTTGAATTCCTTATTTTTTTCCTTTTCCAAATAATTTTCGAAAAAATACAAAAAAATTTTATAAAATCATAAAAACCAAAAAAAATTTTGTGTTTCATCTTTGAGTAGAGTGTCAAATTTTACGTTTGGTGTCAATTGCAAATTTTTTAATTTTCATTAAATTTTTCGAAAACTCATGCATGATGTTCTTCATGATCTTCAAGTTGTTCTTGATGATCTTCTTTGTTGATCTTTGTATTTTCTTGCTTTCTGTCTTTTCTTGTTTTTTATATGCATTTTTAATTTGTTAGTGTATAAAGTTTGAAAATTTCTAAGTTTGGTGTCTTGCATGTTTTTCTTTTCTTAAAAATTATCAAAAATAAGTCTTGATGTTCATCTTGATCTTCAAAGTGTTCTTGGTGTTCATCTTGACATTCAAAGTGTTCTTGCTTGCATTAGTTGTTTTGATTCATAATTTCTATGTTTTGTTTCAATTTGGTGTTTTTCCCTCTCTTTACTAAAAATCCAAAAATAAAAAATATATCTTTCCTTGTTTTACTCTTAAATTTTAGTTTTAAAATTCTATCTTATCAAAATCTTTTTCAAAAATCAAATCTTTTTCATTTATTTTTTATATTTTTGAAATTTTTTCAAAAAAAATTGATTTTCAAAATCTTTTTCTTATTCTTACTTCATATTTTCGAAAATCTCACTAACATTTAATGTTTTAATTCAAAAAAATTTCAAGTTGTTACTTGCTTATTAAGAAAGGTTCGATCTTTAAATTTTAGAATCATATCTTTTAGTTTCTGTTCGGTAGGTCGGTTACCGGACGATTCGGGTTTGGACTTCCGGGGAGTGGTCGGGGCTCGTCAGGTCGTGGACTGTCGGGCTGGTGTGCGCGAGGTCCCGGGTACTTCGTGTAGGAAGGAGGGGTGTTACCTGCAAAGACACTCCGACGTTCTTATCAGTAAAAGTGCAGGTGAAAAGGGGTGATGTGATATGTGGCGTACCTTGGGAGAAGTGCGAATCCTTCCCCTTATATACTGTGTCAGGGGTGGGTCCTACAAGGACAGACCCACTTTCTCTGGGACGTTTTCCCATAGCCATGAATGAACTGTCCGGGACGCGTGTCCGGGTTGGTTGCGGGGCGCATCACCCGTGACCGTCCGGGTCGGGTGGCGCTCGGGTCGGGCCGACCCATGGAATATTTTGGCCAGGCCGTAACTGTGCCCCCACGCGCCAGTGGTAGCCATGGGAGCTATCAGTGGCGTGTTACTTCGTCTTTCATTCATGATCGTTAGGTCGGCCGCTTGTGGAAGGGACATGCCCCCTGCGCGCGTGTCTCTTGGTTGCTAGGGCGACCGTTTGTCGCTTCGTTCCTCGCGCTGAGCATTAAATGCTCATAATGGGTTGTAAAACCCCGTGTGTAAATACTATTTTGCCCCCAAATCTTTCGCGCTTCCTGAATGGCAGTTTTTAAATAGTTCACCTCCCACTTTTTCTTTCTTTTTACGCTTCTGTTTCTTCCATTTCCTTGCTATCACCATTTTCCTCCCTCAGTAATTCCAGAGTGTTGTTGCAGTTTTCTCGAATCATCTTCCTCTCATCCTTCCAGCTTTCGCAACAAATTCAGGTAATCCTCAGACTTCTCTTTTTTCTGCTCTGTTATTGTGTGCTTGTTAGTATTTGTTTGTTCTTGCTGTCTTGCTTGGAATTTGTGGCTATATGATCTTTTGATGCTAGGTAGACGTGTTAGGGGAAGGGTACCATTCCAGGGTAGATTTTTAGGTGGCTTTCGGGTTAGGTGTAGCTTTGGCCATGCAGCTTTGGCCATGCTTGATCTTAATTGTCGAATAGGATAAACGTAGTTTCTTGGGTTTTTCCGGTCTCCCGACCACATAGACTAATGGAATGGTACCTCCACTGTATGTATGCCTCGCATCGTCTCCCGGACTTCCACCTCCGCGGCAAACTATGACCCCTACACCTGGGTGACCTCAGACATAAAGGACTTGCCGAACCAGATGGATCTGGAGGAGTTGACGGAGTTCCGACAAGCCGGATATCTGTGCGGGGGGACAGATGAAGAGACCAATTACGAGACCTTCGTCCCTGCACCCACTGAGCGTTTGTACGAGATTAATTTCCGTTCTCCCCGGGTCGCTGACTGGATTTGGTTTTACAAAGCCATGTTCACCCAGGTAGGCGTCCGCCTGCCATTCTCCGATTTCCAGATGTTTCTCCTTAATCGGATATCCGTGTCACTGTCGCAACTCCATCCGAACAGCTGGGCTTCTATCCGCTATTTTGAGATGGTTTGTGAATATCTCGAGCTGCCAGCATCAGTGGATGTCTTCCTCTTAATTTTCAACCTTACCAACCCCTCCAAACAAGGGAAGGCGAGGAAAGGGTTTTTGTCTTTCCGGTCTGCCCAAGGCCGGAGGATATTTGGCCTGTTCGAGGACTCCTAATATGGGTTCAAGGACAAATTCTTCAAAGTTTACCCTGCTAAAGGTCGCCATCCCTTTTGGTTATCGTTAGAGGGGGAACGTCTCATCCCGACTTATTGGAGTTTCGGGGCAGGGTCTAACTCTTTCATCAAGGTGACCTACAAGGGAATGTCCTTTGTAAATAAAAGGATTGCCGATGTGTTGTATGCTATTTTTGGATAGAACCCCGTGAACCCCCACCTCCGAATGGGTGAACGGGAGTCCGCCAGGAATTATATTTGTGAGCTATTCTGCCTTGTGTTTTTGCATTGCTTGTTGTTTATTTTGTTTTTCCTGACTTCACGACTAACGTGTTTGGTTTCCTGTTGTAGTGGAGATGTCTGCTTCGGTGATTGGGCTTGAAAATTTGGTCAAGACCTTCTTGGAGGATAGCGATGATGCGAAGGCTGACGAGAAGGATGCTGTGGAACCAGGGGGCCCTTCCGAGGAGAAGGAGGATCAGGCCGTGCCCTCTCCCCCAGACACCGGGATGTCTGAAAAGGATCAAGCCGAGGTGCAGGCTTCCTCCAGTCCCGAAGAGGCGGCCATTACTGGGCACTCGTCTCCTACCCAGCAAGAATATGATGATGTGGAACTTATTCATACCCCCAAGAAGCGGAAGGCATCTGCCAGCCCGGAAGGGACTCTCACCATCATGGAAAGGAATTTTGATGCTACGAATTTCATTGACTCCCAGCTGATCCCTGGGACGGAGGAGCATTTTCTTGGGACCGACCTGGCTGGGTAGGCGAGATGGATGTACCGGACTCTGCTCCGAAGGGTCGTGATAGCTCAAAAGCGATATCTGCCAGGGAGAAATTGAAGGCTTCCGACGAGACAGTGGCTCATTTAGCTGAACGGGAGAAGACCCTAGAGAGCCAGCTGAACGCTGCTTAGGGTCGGGTGGCGGTCTTGGAGAAGGAGCGTGACCAGGCCGTCTCGTCGGCTAAAGCCGCTAAAGCCGAGGTCGAAGAGCTTAAGAAAAAGCACAAAGCGACCAAGGAGCAAGGGAAGAACGCGATCTTCATGACCGAGGATGCTCTGAAGGCCCAGGTGAAGATCGTGGCTCCTGACTTTGACACGTCGGCTATTGGGGTCTTCAAGACAGTCCAAGACGGAAAGATTGATGACATGCCTCGAAAGTGATTTCTTGTAACTTTGATTTGGTGCGGATTTGTTGAACATTTCGTCGTGACTTTATAACTTTTATGCTTAACTGGTCGCTTGGTCAACTTATCATTATTATCGTTTATCTTGCTTGGTGTTTTATTTTCGTTACCGTCTTTTCGGGGCGGACTTATTGCTTGTGTCCGTTTTGCCATTTGCGTTGGTAACCCGATTGGGGTCGTTTTTATTTTTGAAACCGTTGTGGCCTTATTATTGTGGCCGTTCGATATGGCTATGGTTCCGTTGGCTTCCCGGGGTGATCAATCCTGGGTTGCCGTTTACGAGTACGATCTCGCGGGGTACGCGTTGGAATATTTGGACAAGTAAGAATTAGTCGTTAGCTAGACAAGTTCACGAACACAGTAGGCATTTGATAAAAGTAAATAATTGGGAATTAACATTTGATTAAAGTAAACCTCTATCTAGCTTGTCAGGCCATTTGGTCGGGGCAACCAAGCTACGAATAGAACCTCCTCTGGTTACCTGCGTTCCATGTTCTCGGGATCTCTCTGCCATCGAGTCTTTCCAGCTTGTAGGCGCCTTTGCCGAGCACTTCTTTGATTCTGTAGGGACCTTCCCAATTTGCCACCAGTTTTCCTTCTCCTGGGGTCGGTAAACCGACGTCGTTGCGTCGCAGGACGAGGTCTCTTTCCTCAAAGTCCCTCCTGAGGACTTTGGTGTTGTAGCGTAGGGCTATTCTTTGTTTTAGTGCTGTTTCTGACAAGTGAGCCATCTCTCTGGTCTCTTCCACCAGGTCTTTTTCCACCACTTCGTGTACTCCTGCGAGGAGTAACCGTGGACTCGGTTCGCCAACTTCCACGGGTATCACTGCGTCGACCCCATACGTTAGGCAAAAGGGGGTTTCCCTGGTGGAGCTTTGCTCGGTTGTCCGGTAGGACCAGAGGACCGAAGCGAGCTCGTCGGCCCATGCGCCTTTCTTGTTGTCTAAGCGCTTCTTGAGGCCTAGTAGGATGACTTTGTTTGCGGACTCCACTTGTCCGTTCTTCTGGGGATGTTCTACTGAGGAAAACCTTTGTTTTATCCCCAGGCCGGTGAGGAATTCCGTGAACTTCTTGTCAGTGAACTGCGTCCCATTATCTGAAATGACGATCTCCGGGATACCGAAATGGGTTATCACCTGTCTCCACATGAACTTCCTACAATTGGATGAGGATATGCTGGCTTGTGGTTCAGCCTCTATCCATTTAGTGTAGTAGTCGATGTCGACTATGAGATATTTGACTTGCCCTGGGCCAACCGGGAAAGGCCCTAAGAGGTTGACTCCCCATTGAGCGAAGGGTCGTGTAGACGTCAGTAGGCTCAGCTCGGAAGCCAGCGCTTTGTGGAAGTTGGCGTTTTCTTGGCACTTTAAGTATTTCCTGACAAATTCTTTGGAGTCTCTCATCATTGATGGCCAGTAATATCCAGCTCGGATGAGCTTCCTTACTAGGGCTTTGCCCCCGATGTGGTGGCCGCAGCATCCCTCGTGGACTTCTCTAAGTACATAGTCCGTCTGGTTGGGGTGTAAGCACTTCAATAGGGGTTGGCTGAGGCCCTTTCTGAAAAGTTGTCCTTGTATGATTGCATATTTGGCCGCCTCCCTTCTCAATGTTTTGGTCGCTTTCTCATCATCAGGCAGCTTGCCATGTTCCAAGAAGTTTGTGATAGGGTCCAGCCAGGAGGGGCTTGACTCTGTCAAATAGAGGGCAACCGTTGGTTCCTTCACCATGCTCTGGATGAGAGACCGGTTGCCTACTCCCGGCTTCGTGCTTGCTAATTTAGATAGGAGGTCTGCCCGTGTGTTCCTTTCTCTTAGAACATGTTGGACCGTGACCTCTTGGAACTGCCTGGTCAATTCTCTAACCTTTTCTAAATACTTTTGTAGGAGGGGGTCCCTAGCTTGATAGCTTCCGTTTACTTGAGAGGTGACGACCTGTGAATCGCTGCACACTTCCAGCCTTGTTACCCCGACTTCTCGGGCTAAGGTTAGTCCACCTAAGAGGGCTTCGTATTTCACTTGATTGTTCGACACTGAAAATTCGAACTTGGTCGACTGCTCATAAATGACTCCCGCCAGGCTCTCTAAGATGACCCCGGCTCCCCCGGACGTCTGGTTGGAGGCCCCGTCTACGTGGAGCCTCCACCGTGTGCCCGTTTCCTCGTGGGGATCACCCGTTACCTCTACCAAGAAATCTGCCATCGCCTGTGCCTTGATTGCATGTCGGGGCTCATACTGCAAGTCATATTGGGAGGGCTCGATGGCCCAGGTCATCATCCTTCCTGCCAAATCAGGTTTTTGGAGTACTTGGCGAATTGCTTGGTCCGTTCTCACGATTACGCGATGGCCGTGAGGGGGGTGTAGTTGGTGAATTTCCCTACTCGGGGAAATGGCTTTGACACCTTACATGGACCGCCGTCCCTGGCGTGTTCCTTTTGTCTTTCTCCACCCTTGTAATGGCGGGTTTGGTTGTAGGGGGGTTGCCGTTTGTTGGCAGCTACGACCCGGCTGACTTCTTCGTCATTAATATACTCCTTAGCGACGCATTGGATCTCCTGCATTGTCCATACTGGCTTTGTGGTAAGGTGCTTCCTGAAGTCCTCGTTCAAGAGCCCGTTAGTCAAGCATAAGCTCGCCACCGAGTCTGTCAGCCCGTCGATCTCCAAGCATTCATCGTTGAAGCGATCTAGGTATTTTCTGGTCGGCTCCCCGGCTCTCTGGGTCACCCCCAGCAAATTGATCGGGTGCTTGGCTTTGGCAATTCTGGTCGTGAACTGAGCCAGGAAGGCATGGCTAATGTCGGAGAAGCGGGTTACCGAGCCCTGCGGGAGGTTATTGAACCACCATATTGCAGGTCCTGCCAGGGTGACTGGGAAAGCGCGGCACCTTACCTCGTCTCCCACTCCCTCTAGGTTCATCCTGGCCACGAAGGCCGTGAGGTGTTCCAGTGGGTCTTGCATTCCATCATACCTCATGTCCGTTGGCTTGTCAAAGTGTTTAGGCAGCCGGACCTCGAGTATGGAACGGTGGAATGGGGTCGCTCCCATTATTACGGGTCCCTGTGTTCCCGTCGTTCTTCCCTCGTCGTTCTCCTGACGAGTGTCCTCGTCCCCGCGATTCGCGGTACGCCGCCTCTCACGTTTGGCATAAATGATGGGGTCATGACGTCTTCTCGCGCGCCCTCGCTCCCCGGTGCTTTCGGACTCAGCTGGGGGGTAGGCGTGTGTCTGGAGCAACTCCTGGAGCGAGAGCGGGAGTGACTCTGCTCTGGGGTATGTTGGTCGCGTTCCCTATCTGCTAACCGGCGTTCCAGGTCTTGCATTCTATGGCGTAGCTCTTACATTATTCTGGCGTGGTTGTCGCCAGTCCCCCCAAAGGGACGTCCCTCGTGTGACTGTGTTGCGTTCCTCGGACGTGACCTGGGATGTTGTCGGGTTTCCGTCGTGGCGGCGTCGCCACCGGGCACGGCCTCGCAGCCTGTCCCAGTTTGGACTAGCACGAAGTCCATAGACAATTCCCCACAGACAGTGCCAATGTTCGGTAGGTCGGTTATCAGACGATTCGGGTTTGAACTTCCGGGGAGTGGTAGGGGCTCGTCAGGTCGTGGACTGCCGGGCTGGTGTGCGCGAGGTCCCGGGTACTTCATGTAGGAAGGGGGGGTGTCACCTGCAAAGACACTCCGACGTTCTTGTCAGTAAAAGTGCAGGTGAAAAGGGGTGATGTGATATGTGGCGTACCTTGGGGGAAGGGCGAATCCTTCCCCTTATATACTGTGTCAGGGGTGGGCCCTACAAGGACAGGCCCACTTTCTCTGGGACATTTTCCCACAGCCGTGAATGAGCTGTCCGGAACGCGTGTCCGGGTTGGTTGCGGGGCGCATCACACGTGACCGTCCGGGTCGGGTGGCGCTCGGGTCGGGCCGACCCGTGGAATGTTTGGGCCAGGCCGTAACAGTTTCTTGTTAGTCAAGTAATCAACTTCAATTTTCAAAATAAAATCTTTTTAAATTTCCTTCTCAAATCTTTTTCAAAATAAATTTCAATCATATATTTTTCAAAACTTAAGTTCAAAATCTTTCCTAACCTCTTATCTTTTCAAAATTGATTTTCAAATCTTTTTCAATTAACTACTTAACTTTTTGTTTGATTTTTAAAATTCTTATCTTTTTCAAAACCATCTAACTACTTTTTTCTCTCTAATTTTCGAAAACTCCTTACCACTTTTTCAAAATTCTTTTTAATTAACTAATTGTTTCAAATTTTAATTTTAATTTTATTTCTTCTCTTAATTTTTGAATACTAACCAATAATTAAAATAAAAACAAAAATATTTTCCTTTTATTCTTTTTAAATTCAAAATTCTCTATCTCTCATATCTTTTTACTTATTTATTTATCTACTAACACTCCTCTTCCACTCAAAATTCGAACCCCCTCTTCTTCACTGTGTTCGAATTTTTCTCTTCTCCTTCTTTTATTCCTCTCTTCTTCTACTCACATAAAAGAATCTCTATACTGTGACATAGAGGATTCCTCTTCTTTTCTGTTCTCTTCTTTATCATATGACCAGGAATAGGGATAAAGACATCCTTATTGAAGCTGATCCTGAACCTGAAAGGACTCTTAATAGGAAACTAAGAGAAGCTAAAGCACAACCCTCTGGAGAGGACCTGACAGAAATTTTCAAAAAAGAAGCAGACATGGCCGAACCTAATAATAATGTTGGAGATGCAAGGAAGATGCTTGGTGACTTTATTGCACCCTCTTTTGACTTCTGTGGAAGGAGCATCTCTATTCCCGCAATTGGAGCAAACAACTTTGAGCTTAAGCCTCAATTAGTTTCTCTAATGCAGCAGAATTACAAGTATCATGGACTTCCATTGGAAGATCCTCATCAGTTTTAGCTGAGTTCTTGTAAATCTGTGACACTGTTAAAACTCATGGGGTTGACCCTGAGATCTACAGGCTTGTGCTTTTCCATTTTGCTGTAAGAGACAGAGCTAGGACATGGTTGGACTCACAACCTAAGGACAGCCTAAACTCTTTGAAAAAGCTGGTCAACACCATCTTGGCCAAATTCTTTCTACTCAAAAGATGAGTAAGCTTAGAGTGGAAATCCAAACCTTCAGACAGAAGGAAGGTGAGTCCCTCTATGAAGCTTGGGAAAGATATAAGCAATTGATCAAAAGGTGTCCTACTAACATGCTTCCAGAATGGAGCATCATATGTATATTTTATGATGGTCTGTCTGAGTTGTCAAAAATGTCATTGGACCATTCTGCAGGAGGATCTCTTCATCTGAAAATGCCTGCAGAAGTTCAGGAACTCATTGAAATGTTTGCAAATAACCAGTTCATGTACACCTCTGAAGGAAGTCCTGTGAACAATGGGACGCCTCAGAAGAAGGGAGTTCTTGAAATTGATACTCTGAATGCCATATTGGCTCAGAACAAAATATTGACTCAGCAAGTCAGTATGATTTCTCAGAGTCTGAATGGATTGCAAGCTGCATCCAACAGTACTAAAGAAGCATCTTCTGAAGAAGAAGCTTATGATCCTGAGAACCCTGCAATGGCAGAAGTGAATTATATGGGAGAATCCTATGGGAACACCTATAATCCTTCATGGAGAAATCATCCAAATTTCTCATGGAAGGACCAACAGAAGCCTCAACAAGGCTTCAACAATAATGGTGGAAGAAATAGGTTTAGCAATAGCAAACCTTTTCCATCATCTTCTCAGCAACAGACAGAGAATTCTGAACAGAGTCATTCTAGCCTGGCAGCCATAGTCTCTGATCTATCCAAGACCACACTAAGTTTCATGAATGAAACATGGTCCTCCATTAGAAATTTAGAGGCACAGGTGGATCAGCTGAGTAAGAAGATTATTGAAACTCCTCCCAGTATTCTCCCAAGCAATACAGAAGAAAATCCCAAAAGAGAGTGCAAGGCTATAACCATGACCAACATGGCCGAACCTGGAGAGAGTGAGGAGGACGTGAGTCCCAGTGAGAAAAGCCTCCTGGGATGTCCTCTAGACAGAAAGGAGCTTCCCTTTGAGGAACCAAAGGAATCTGAGGCTCATACAGTGACCATAGAGATTCCATTGAACTTCCTTCTGCCATTTATGAGCTCTGATGAATATTCTTCCTCTGAAGAGGATGAGACATCACTGAAGAGCAAGTTGCTAAATTTATACGCTTTTTGGCATTGTTTTTAGGTAGTTTTTAGTATGATTTAGTTAGTTTTTACTATATTTTTATTAGCTTTTATTCATAAATCACATTTCTGGACATTACTATGAGTTTGTGTGTTTTTCTGTGATTTCAGGTATTTTCTGGCTGAAATTGAGGGACCTGAGCAAAAATCTGATTTAGAGGTTGAAAAAGGATTGCAGATGGTGTTGGATTCTTACCTCCCTGCACTCGAAATAGGTTTTCTGGAGCTACAGAAACCCAATTGGCGCGCTCTTAATTGCGTTGGAAAGTAAACATCCAGGGCTTTCAAAAAATATATAATAGTCCATACTTTACCCAAGTTTTGACGACACAAACTGGCGTTCAAACACCAACTTCCTGCCCAATTCTGAAGTTAAACGCCAGAAACAGGATATAAACCAGAGTTAAACGCCACAAACAGGCTGCAACCTAGCGTTTAACTCCAAGAGAAGTCTCTACACGTCAAGGCTTCAATGCTCAGCCCAAGCACAAACCAAGTGGTCCCCGGAAGTGGATTTCTGTACTATCTGCACTTAGTTACTCATTTTCTGTAAACCCTAGTGACTAGTTTAGTATAAAAACTACTTTTAGTGATTTATTTCACATCTTTTGATCATTTTTGAGACTATATTTGTATCACTTTTGATCTCTTAATTACGTTTGGGGGCTGGCCACACGGCCATGCCAGAACCTTTATCACTTATGTATTTTCAATGGTAGAGTTTCTACACCCCATAGATTAAGGTGTGGAGCTCTGCTGTTCCTCATGAATTAATGTAAAGTACTATTGTTTTTCTATTCAACTCAAGCCTATTTCTTCTCTAAGATATTTATTCGCACACAAGAACATGATGAATGTGATGATTATGTGACGATCATCACCATTCTCACCTATGATCGCGTGCCTGACAACCACTTCTATTCTACATGCAAACGAGTTTGAATGCATATCTCTTGGGTTTCTAATCTAAGATTAGAACCCTCGTCGTATAGGCTAGAATTATTGGCGGCCATTCTTGAGATCCGGAAAGTCTAAACTTTGTCTGTGGTATTCCGAATAGGATCTGGGATGGGATGACTGTGATGAGCTTCAAACTTGCGAGTGTTGGGTGTAGTGACAGACGCAAAACTGATCAATGGATCTTATTCCAACATGATCGAGAACCGATAGATGATTAGCCCTGCGGTGATAGCGCAGATGGACCATTTTCACTGAGAGAACGGACGGTAGCCATTGACAACGGTGATCCCCCAACGTACAGCTTGCCATGGAAAGGAATATGAATGATTGAATGAAGACAGTAGGAAAGCAGATATTCAGAAGCAACAAGCATTTCGATACGCTTATCTAAAATCCCACCAATGAATTACGTAAGTATTTCTATTTTATTTTATATTTTAATTATATTTTAATTATCAAAACCTCATAACCATTTGAATCCGCCTGACTGAGATTTACAAGATGACCATAGCTTGCTTCAAGCCGACAATCTCCATGGGATCGACCCTTACTCACGTAAGATTTATTACTTGGACGACCTAGTGCACTTGCTGGTTAGTTGTGCGGAGTTGTGAAGAAGAAGTGAGATTACATTCGTGCGTACCAAGTTTTTGGTGCCATTTTAGAGATCACAATTTTGTGCACCAATACACATCATGCATATTTGGAAAGTAGCCGGTGCATTACATAAACCAAAAGGCATCCTTTTGTTTGCATACATTCCAAAGGGGCATGTAAAAGTAGTTTTCTCCTGATCTTCAGGAGCTATATGAATTTGAAAATAGCCTATATAACCATCTAAAAAGCAGTAATGGGCTTTTCCTGACAGGCGGTCAAGCATTTGATCAATAAATGGCAAGGGGTAATGATCCTTGCAAGTAGCTTGGTTGAGACGCCTGTAATCAATGCAAACTCTCCATGAATTCTGCCCTCCAGTTGTCAGGAGCTCTCCATGCTCATTCTTCACTCTTGTGACTCCAGACTTCTTGGGCACCACTTGTACTGGACTGGCCCATTCACTATCTGAGATTGGGTAGATGATATTAGACTCCAACAATCTGGACACTTTCCTCTTGACAACTTCTAATATGGTGGGGTTCAACCGCCTTTGGGGTTAACGGACAGGCCTTGCTCCTTCTTCTAAAAATATCCTGTGCTCACAAACTTGAGGGCTGATGCCTACTATATCCTCTAAGCTCCACCCAATTTCTTTCTTGTGTCTTCTCAGCACACTAAGCAGCTGCTCCTCCTGTTGGGAAGTAAGTTCCCCTACAATGATAACTGGGAACTTCTGATTATCCTCAAGGTAAGCCTACTTGAGGTGGGGTGGAAGGGGCTTTAATTCCAATTTCTGCTCATGGCTAGGCACTTGATCATCTGGAGCTAGTGATGGTTGTAATGTGTCATCGTCTAGTTCAGGAGGCATCCCCAAACTTGTATCTTGCTCCATGTGCCTCTCTTCTACTTCCTCCTGGTGAACTGCAGCTACAGTCTCATCAATGATGTCTGATGAGCGGATATTTTATACGCTTTTTGGGATTAATTTCATATAGTTTTTAGTATATTCTAGTTAGTTTTTAGTTTATTTCCATTAGTTTTTAGGAAAAATTCATATTTCTGGACTTTACTATGAGTTGTGTATTTTTCTGTAATTTCAGGTATTTTTCTGGCCGAAATTGAGGGAGCTGAGCAAAAATCTGATTCAGGCTGAAAAAGGACTGCTGATGCTGTTGGATTCTGACCTCCCTACACTCAAAGTGGATTTTCTGGAGCTACAGAACTCAAAATGGTACGCTTCCAATTGCGTTGGAAAGTAGACATCCAGGGCTTTCCAGCAATATATAGTAGTCCATACTTTGCTCAAGGAAAGACGACGTAAACTGGCGTTCAACGCCAGTTCTCTGCCCAATTCTGGCGTCCAACGCCAGAAAAGGATTAAAAGTTGGATTTCAACGCTAGAAATGGATCCAAACCTGGAGTTGAACGTCCAAAACAGCCTTATGCACGTGAATTGTTTAAGTCTCAGCCCCAACACACACCAAGTGGGCCCCAGAAGTGGATCTCTGCACCACCCATCATAGTTTACTCATTTTTTGTAAACCTAAGCTACTAGTTTAGTATTTAAACAACTTTTATCTCATGACATTCTAGATCTGAACTTTGTACTCTTTGATGGCATGAGTCTCTAAACTCCATTGTTGGGGGTGAGGAGCTCTGCTGTGTCCCAATAAATTAATGCAAGTATTTCTGTTTTCTATTCAAACATGCGTGTTCCTATCTAAGATATCCATTCGCGCCTAAATATAGAGAAGGTGATGATCAGTGACACTCATCACCTTTCTCAATCCATGAACGTGTGTTTGACAATCACCTCCGTTCTACATCAGATTGAATGAATATCTCTTAGATTCCTTAATCAGAATCTCCGTGGTATAAGCTAGATTGATGGCGGCATTCATGAGAATCCGGAAAGTCTAAACCTTGTCTGTGGTATTCCGAGTAGGATTCTGGGATTGGATGACTGTGACGCACTTCAAACTCGCGAGTGCTGGGCGTAGTAACAGACGCAAAAGGATAGTAAATCCTATTCCGGTACGACTGAGAACCTGCAGATGATTAGCCGTGCGGTGACAGCGCCCTTGGACCCTTTTCACTGGAAGGATGGATGGTAGCCATTGACAACGGTGATCCACCAACACACAGCTTGCCATAGAAGGACGTGCGTGCGTGAATCAGAGGACAGAGGAAAGCAGAGATTCAGAAGACAAAGCATCTTCAAAACCCCAACATATTCTCCATTACTGCATAACAAGTAACCTTTAACCCATGCTCTCTTGTTTATTCGTAATTCAACTGATAAATATAATTGACTTCCTGACTAAGAATTGCAAGATAACCATAGATTGCTTAAAACCAACAATCTCTGTGCGATTCGACCCTTACTCACGTAAGGTATTACTTGGACGACCCAGTGCACTTGCTGGTTAGTGGTACGAGTTGTGAAAAGTGTGATTCACAATTTGTGCACCAAGTTTTTGGCGCCGTTGCCGGGGATTGTTCGTGTTTGAACAACTAACGATTTATTTTGTTGCTTAGATTAGGAAAATTTTTCCTTTTGTTTTAGAGTCTCTTATTATTGTTCTTGGTTAAAAATATCCTTCTTCAAAACAAGTGTTACATTTATTGCCTAATTGGCTAGAGTGTTGGTTTATGTTCTTGATGATTGGGCACCAGTTTTATTAAAAATCTTTTTCAAAAATAATTTTCCCTTGATTAAATCTTGTGCCAAACTTTAAGTTTGGTGTTTTCTTGTTGATTTTTCTTGGGTTTTCTAAAAATTTTAAGTTTGGTGTTCTTCCTTCATGTTCTTGTGTTCTTATGAGTCTTCAAAGTGTTCTTGAGTTTTCCTTGTGTTTTGATCTTAAAATCTTTAAGTTTGGTGTTCCTTGGTGTTTTTTTCCTCCAAAAATTTTCGAAAACAAGGGGCATTAGATCTAAAAATTTTAAATCATTTTAAAGCATCTTTTTCGAAAATCAATTTTTAAAATTCAGATTTTTTTTCAAAACCTCCTAACCACTTTCTCTCTCCTCAATTTTTCGAAAATCTCCACCCATTTTTATTTATCTTTATCTTATTTTTGAATTAAATAAATAAATAAACAAAAAAAATATTTTCTCTATTTTACATCATCTCCCTTTCTCCATCATGGACCTAAGCGGAAATGAACAGTCCAGGAGGACTCTGGGGTCATATTCTAACCCCTCTACTGCGTCATATGGGAGTAGCATCTGCATACCCTCCATTGGAGTCAGTAGCTTTGAGTTGAATCCTCAGCTCATTATCATGGTGCAGCAAAGTTGCCAGTTTTTCGATCTTCCACAGAAAGAACCTACAGAGTTTCTGGCACAGTTTCTACAGATTGCTGACACAGTACATGATAAAGAAATAGATCAGGATGTCTACAGACTATTACTGTTTCTATTTGCTGTAAAAGATCAAGCTAAGAGGTGGTTGAATAACCAACCTAAGGCCAGCATAAGGACATGGAAACAGCTGACGGAAAAATTCTTGAATCAATACTTTCCCCCAAAACGGATGACACAGCTAAGGCTGGACATCCAAGGCTTTAAACAAGGAGATAGTGAATCTCTTTATGATGCCTGGGAGAGATACACAGAGATGCTACGGAAATGCCCCTCTGAAATATTTTCAGAGTGGGTTCAGTTAGACATCTTCTATTATGGGCTTGCAGAAGGAGCTCAGATGTCTCTAGATTACTCAGCTGGTGGATCTATCCACATGAGAAAGACAATTGAAGAGGCCCAAGAGCTCATTGATACAGTTGCCAGGAATCAGCATCTGTACCTAAGCAGTGACCCTTCCATGAAAGAAGAGGTTAAAATAGTAACTACTGAACTCAGCCCTGTAGAACAAGTTGCTGAATTCAATCAGCAATTGGATTTTCTAACAAAGCAGTTAGCCGAATTCAAGGATAAAATACAAGAGACAAGGATGGATAATATAAATATGGAAGAACAATTGAAGCAAACAAAGTAGCAGTTGTCAAGACAAATAACAGAAGAATGCCAAGCAGTTCAATTAAGAAGTGGGAAAACATTAAATACCCCACCTCAAGGAAGCAAAGAGCTAAGGGATGAGCAAACCACCCAAAATTCACCTGAGGACAGTAAGAGCCCAGGGAAAAGTAATTTTGGCGTTAAAACGCTAGAAATCTGGTGGAAGGCTGGCACTGAACGCCCAGACCATGCCCAAGACTGGCGTTCAACGCCAGTAACAAGCAAGGACTGGCGTTCAACGCCAGAAACAAGCAAGGATCTGGCGTTGAACGCCCAAAATGGGCAAGATCTGGCGCTGAACACCCAAAATGGGCACAGTTCTGGCATTCAGACGCCAGGAACAGACAAGTAGTTGGCATCTAACGTCACTCCAGTTTTTAACTCTGGCACTCAATTGCCAGTGAGGGATCAGACGCACACAAATACTGAAAGCAACCCCTCTAAAAAGGCTTCTTCAAACACTTCTGTAGGCAATAAACCTACAGCAACTAAGGTTGAAGAATATAAAACCAAGATACCTTATCCTCAAAAACTCCGGAAAGAAGAGCAGGATAAGCAATTTGCTCGCTTTGTAGATTATCTCAGGACTCTTGAAATAGGATTCCATTTGCAGAAGCACTTGAGCAAATACCTTCTTATGCCAAGTTCACGAAAGAGATCTTGAGTCATAAAAAGGATTAGAGAGAAACAGAAAGAGTTCTCCTCACTGAAGAATGCAGTGCAGTCATTCTGAAAAGCTTTCCTGAAAAGCTTAAAGACCCTGGGTGTTTTCTGATACCATGCATATTAGAAGGTCAATGCACCAAGACATCTTTATGCGATCTTGGGGCAAGCATCAACCTAATACCTGCATCCACTATCAGAAAGCTTGGCTTAACTAAAGAAGTTAAACCAACCCGGATATGTCTCCAACTTGCTGATGGCTCCACTAAATTCCCATCAAGCATGATTGAAGACATGATTGTCAGAGTTGGGCCATTCGCCTTTCCCACTGACTTTGTTGTGCTGGAAATGGAGGAGCACAAGAGTGCTACTCTCATTCTAGGAAGACCCTTCCTAGCAACTGGATGATCCCTCATTGACGTCCAACAGGGGGAAATAACCCTGAGAGTCAATGATGATGAGTTTAGGTTGAACGCTGTCAAAGCCATGCAGCATCCTGACACATCAAAAGACTGCATGAAAGTTGATCTTATTGACTCTTTGGTAGAAGAGATCAACATGGCTGAGAGTCTCGAATCAGAGTTGGAAAACATCTTTAAAGATGTTCAGCCTGATTTATAGGATTCATAGGACATGAAAGAGCCTCTGAAATTTCTTCTGGAAGAAGAAAAACCTCCTAAACCCGAGCTCAGGCCATTACCACCATCCTTGAAATATGCATTTCTGGGAGAAGGTGACACTTTTCCAGTGATCATAAGCTCTGCCTTAAATTCACAGGAAGAGGAAGCACTTATTCAAGTGCTAAGGACACACAAGACAGCTCTTGGGTGGTCCATAGGTGACCTTAAGGGCATAAGCCCAGCTAGATGCATGCACAAAATCTTATTGGAGGATAATGCTAAACCAGTGGTTCAACCACAGAGACGGCTAAATCCAGTCATGAAGGAAGTGGTGCAAAAAGAGGTCACCAAATTACTAAAGGTTGGGATTATTTATTCTATTTCTGATAGCCCTTGGGTGAGCCCTGTCCAAGTCGTCCCAAAAAAGGGAGGCATGACAGTGATTCATAATGAAAAAAATGAACTGGTTCCTACAAGAACAGTTACAGGGTGGCGCATGTGTATTGACTACAGAAGGCTCAATACAGCCACCAGAAAGGATCATTTTCCTTTACCATTCATAGACCAGATGCTAGAAAGACTAGCAGGTCATGATTATTACTGCTTTTTGGACGGCTACTCAGGCTATAACCAGATTGCAGTAGATCCTCAAGATCAAGAGAAAACAGCATTCACATGTCCATCCGGAGTGTTTGCTTATAGAAGGATGCCATTTGGGCTGTGTAATGCGCCTGCAAACTTCCAGAGATACATGCTCTCTATTTTCTCTGATATGGTAGAAATATTTTTGGAAGTCTTCAAGGATGACTTCTCAGTATATGGAGACTCATTCAGCTCCTGTCTTGATCACCTGAAACTTGTTCTGAAAAGATGCCAAGAGACCAACCTAGTTTTAAACTGGGAAAAATGTCACTTCATGGTGACTGAAAGGATTGTTCTTGGGCATAAAATCTCAAACAAGGGAATAGAGGTGGATTAAGCAAAAATAGAGGTAATTGAAAAATTACCACCACCTGCCAATGTTAAGGCAATCAGAAGCTTTCTGGGGCATGCAGGATTCTATAGGAGGTTTATAAAGGATTTTTCAAAAATCGCAAAACCTCTAAGCAATCTGCTAGCTGCTGACACGCCATTTGTGTTTGACACAGAGTGCCTGCAGGCGTTTGAAACGCTGAAAGCTAAGCTGGTCACAGCACCAGTTATTTCTGCACCAGACTGGACATTACCATTTGAGCTAATGTGTGATGCTAGTGATCACGCCATTGGTGCAGTGTTGGGACAGAGGCATGACAAGCTTCTGCACGTCATTTATTACGCTTGTCGCGTTCTAAATGATACCCAGAAAAATTACACAACCACAGAAAAAGAATTACTTGCAGTGGTTTACGCCATTGACAAGTTCAGATCATACTTAGTAGGATCAAAAGTGATTGTGTATACTGATCATGCTGCTCTTAAATATCTACTCACAAAGCAGGATTCAAAACCAGGCTCATCAGATGGGTGTTGCTTCTGCAAGAGTTTGATATAGAAATAAAAGATAGAAAAGGGACAGAGAACCAAGTCGCTGATCATCTGTCCCGGATAGAGCCAGTAGAAGGGATGCCCCTCCCCTCTCTTGAGATCTCTGAGACTTTTCCGGATGAGCATTTATTTGCCATTCAGGAAACACCATGGTTTGCCGATATTGCAAACTATAAAGCTGCAAGGTTCATACCCAAGGAGTACAACAGGATACAAAAGAAGAAATTAATTACTGATGCAAAGTACTACTTGTGGGATGAACCCTATCTCTTTAAGAGATGTGCAGACGGAATAATCCGTAGGTGTGTGCCTAGAGAATAAGCACATAGGATCCTGTGGCATTGTCATGGATCTCAATATGGAGGCCATTTCGGAGGTGAGCGAACAGCCACCAAGGTCCTCCAATGTGGCTTCTATTGGCCCACACTCTATAAAGATTTCCGAGAATTTATACGCAACTGTGACAGTTGCCAAAGAGCTGGTAATCTGCCTCATGGTTACGCCATGCCTCAACAAGGAATCTTGGAAATTGAGTTGTTTGACGTATGGGGAATTGAGTTCATGGGACCTTTCCCACCATCATACTCAAACACTTATATTCTGGTGGCAGTTGACTATGTATCAAAATGGGTTGAGGCCATTGCCACACCCACCAATGATACTAAAACAGTGCTGAAGTTCCTCCAGAAACATATCTTTAGCAGGTTTGGTGTCCATAGAGTACTCATCAGTGATGGGGGCACTCACTTCTGCAATAAACAGCTTTACTCTGCCATGGTTCGGTATGGAATTCGCCATAAGGTGGCAACTCCATATCATCCACAAACTAATGGGCAAGCTGAAGTCTCTAACAGAGAATTAAAGAGAATCCTAGAACGGACAGTAAGTACCCATAGAAAGGATTGGGCACGGAGCTTGGATGACGCTCTGTGGCCTTACAGAACAGCATTCAAGACCCCTATAGGGACCTCTCCATACCAACTTGTGTATGGTAAGGCATGTCACCTGCCCGTGGAACTGGAACATAAAGCCTACTGGGCAACCAGATTCCTAAACTTTGATGCCAAGTTAGCAGGAGAAAAAAGATTGCTCCAGTTAAATGAGCTAGAGGAATTCAGATTCACAGCTTTCGAAAATGCCAAGCTTTATAAAGAGAAATAAAAAAAGTGGCATGACAGAAAGCTGTTATCTAGAATCTTTGATCCAGGACAGAAGGTTCTACTGTTTAACTCAAGATTGAAATCCTGGTGAAGGGGACCATACGTGATTACAAGTGTATCACCATATTGTTATGTAGAGCTTCAAGATATTGATTCTGATAAGAGGTTCATTGTCAATGGACAGAGAATCAAGCACTATCTTGAAGGCAACATTGAGCAAGAATGCTCAAGGCTGAAGCTAGACTAAAAGCTCAGTAAGGTCCAGCTAAAGACAATAAAGAAGCGTTTGCTGGGAGGCAACCCAGCCATGGGGCATCAATCCTCTAAGCATTTTGCCCTATTTTTATTTTTATTTGTTTATATAGAGTTCATTGATAACAAGGTAAAGAATCAATTGCATAAGTTCACAGGGTTACAGAAGGAATCTACACACAAAATAGAGAAAAAGAGCTCACTGGCAAGAAAACGCCAGTAAGAGCCTATTTTGGGCGTTCAGCGCTCAAAAGGGGCAGCCAGTGGGCGCTGAACGCCAGTAAAGATAGCTATCTGGTGTTCAACGCCAGTAAAGGGCAACAACTGGGCGTTGAACGCCCAGGAGAGCAGCATTTGAGTGTTGAACGCCCAAAACAGGCAGTGTTTGGGCGTTCAAACGCCAGGATGGCAGGGAGGAGGTAAATTCATTTTTTCTTCATATTTTTCATTTTAATCTTAATTTTCATGCTTCAATTCATGATTTCTTGCATAAACATGTTAAGAACCCTGATTTCTAAAACCACTAATTTCTAAAAACCCTACCTTAAAAATATCAAATGTATGTTAATCCATAAGCACAAACCCTCTTTTGCAAATTCAATCCAACTCTTTTCAAATCTTTTTAAAAACAAATCTATCTTTTCAACTCATCAATATCTTTTTCAAAATCTCCACTTTATCTTTTTCAAAATCTAGATCTATCTTTTTCAAAAATCTTTCATATCTTTTCTATTTTAAACTATATCCTCTCTTATCATATCTTCTATCTTATCTTTTCCAAATCAATCTTTTTTATCATATCTTTATCTCTTTTTTCGAAAACCCACCCTCCCTCCCTTTAAATTTGGGTTCGGCCTCCCTCCCCTTCCATCAACAATTGCACCTAGCTCTCCTTCTATCCCTCTCCTTTCTTTTCTTTTGCTTGAGGACAAGCAAACCTCTAAGTTTGGTGTGTTTATCCGCGATCACTAAGATCATGGCTCCTAAAGGAAAACAACCCACTCTAAGAGGCAAGAAAGAGAGCGTTCCAAAACCACTTTGGAATCAAGGGAAGTTCTTATCTAAAGAACATTCAGACCATTATAACAAAATAATGGGTCTGAGATCAGTGATCCCGGAAGTTAGATTCGATCTGAAAGAAGATGAATATCCGGAGATCCAGGAGCAAATTCGAATCAGGAACTGGGAAGTCCTAGCTAATCCTGAAACGAAAGTAGGGAGGAACATGGTTCAGGATTTCTATGCTAATATGTGGCAAACTGACAAGCAGAAACTATCTGGGACTGCTTTCTATGACTATCGGACCGTGGTCAGAGGAAAGATTGTTCATACCCACCCTGACAGGATCAGGGAGATCTTAAAGCTACCTCAGCTGAAAGATGATCCAGACTCCTTCAACAGGAGAATAATGAGAACAGACAAGGGCCTGGATAAGATTCTAGAGGACATATGTATCGCTAGAGCCAGGTGGACCACCAACACAACGGGTGTCCCAAATCAACTCAAGAGAGAAGATCTCAAACGAGTCGCCAGAGGATGGCTGGACTTCATTGGGCATTCTCTGTTGCCCACTAGCAACCGTTCTGAAGTCACTGTTAAAAGAGCAGTGATGATCCATTGCATCATGATGGGAAAAGAAGTGGAAGTTCATCAGCGAATCTCAGCTGAACTCTACAAAATTGCTAACAAAAATTCTAAAGAGGCTAGGTTGGCTTATCCAAGCATGATTTCTCTGCTCTGCAAGGATGCCGGAGTAAGGATGGGAATAATTGAGTATATCTCAGTTGAGAAACCAATCACCAAAGCATCAATGGAAAAATAACAAGCACAGGATGATCCCACCAAGAAGAAAACACAGGAATTTCTCCCAAAAATCCCTCAATTTGAATACTGGGAGTATCTTGAGACGTTTGTTACCAAGATACGGGAAGCTATGGAACAAATAATAAAAGAACAGAAGGAACACAGTCAAATTCTTACCTATATGTTTAAAGAACAAGAGGAGCAAGGGCGTGACTTAAGGGAATTGAAGCGCCAGAAGTTATCTCTTGAAGGACCAAGCACCCCACGGATCAGAGGAACATCCACTTCCCAGAACAAAGGTTGTTAAATTCCAATTTCTGCTTTAACTCTGTGATAGTGTCATTATAGAAGTTCACCTTAGGAGTCATATAGTAGTAATTAGTATCTATTTTGATTTTATCTCCAATTAAGCCATATTTTATTTTTCTCATCATCAGCAAACATGAATAAAATAGTAGATCTTTTGAATAAGAGGCAATAAAATTTCGAGTTTTAATAAGAGAAATTCTAATTCGTTACATGTGGTGGCAATACTTTCTGTCTTCTGAATGAATGCTTGAACAGTGCATATGTCTTTTGAATTTGTTGTTTAAGACTGTTAAATATGTTGGCTCTTGAAAGAATAATGAACATGAGACATGTTATTGATAATCTGAAAAATCATAAAAATGATTCTTGAAGCAAGAAAAAGCAGCAAAAAAAAAAGCCAATAGCCCTTAAAACCAAAGGGCAAGGGTAATAAAAAGGATCCCAGGGCTTTGAGCATCAGTGGATAGGAGGGCCTAAGGGAATAAAATCCTGGCCTAAGCGGCTAAACCGAGCTGTCCCTAACCATGTGCTTGTCGCGTGAAGGTGTCAAGTGAAAACTTGAGACTGAGCGGTTAAAGTCAAGGTCCAAAGCAGAAAGAAGAGTGTGCTTAAGAACTCTGGACACCTCTAATTGCGGACTTCAGCAAAGCTGAGTCACAATCTAAAAGGTTCACCCAATTATGTGTCTGTGGCATTTATGTATCCGGTGGTAATACTGGAAAACAAAGTGCTTAGGGCCACGGCCAAGACTCATGAAATAGCTGTGTTCAAGAATCATCATATTGAAATAGGAGAATCAATAACACTATCTGAATTCTAAGTTCCTATAGATGCCAATCACTCTGAGCTTCAATGGATAAAGTGAGATGCCAAAACTGTTCGGAAGCAAAAAGCTACTAGTCCTGCTCATCTAATTAGAATCTGAGCTTCACTCAAAAACTCTGAGATATTATTGCTTCTCAACCTATTAGTCTTCTATTTTATTTGTCTAGTTGCTTGAGGACAAGCAACAGTTTAAGTTTGGTGTTGTGATGAGCGGATATTTTATACGGTTTTTGGGGTTAATTTCATATAGTTTTTAGTATATTCTAGTTAGTTTTTAGTTTATTTCCATTAGTTTTTAGGAAAAATTCATATTTCTGGACTTTACTATGAGTTGTGTATTTTTCTGTAATTTTAGGTATTTTTCTGGCTGAAATTGAGGGAGCTGAGCAAAAATCTGATTCAGGCTGAAAAAGGACTGCTGATGCTGTTGGATTCTGACCTCCCTGCACTCAAAGTGATTTTCTGGAGCTATAGAACTCAAAATGGCGCGCTTCCAATTGCGTTGGAAAGTAGACATCCAGGGCTTTCCAGCAATATATAATAGTCCATACTTTGCTCAAGGATAGATGACGTAAACTGGCGTTCAACGCCAGTTTTCTGCCCAATTCTGGCGTCCAGCGCCAGAAAAGGATTAAAAGTTGGAGTTCAACGCCAGAAATGGATCCAAACCTAGCGTTGAACGCCCAAAACAGCCTTATGCACGTGAATTGTTTATGTCTCAGCCCCAGCACACACCAAGTGGGCCCCAGAAGTGGATCTCTGCACCACCCATCATAGTTTACTCATTTTTTGTAAACCTAGGCTACTAGTTTAGTATTTAAACAACTTTTAGAGAATTATTTTGTATCTCATGACATTCTAGATCCGAACTTTGTACTCTTTGACAGCATGAGTCTCTAAACTCCATTGTTGGGGGTAAGGAGCTCTGCTGTGTCCCAATGAATTAATGCAAATATTTCTATTTTCTATTCAAACATGCGTGTTCCTATCTAAGATATCCATTCGTGCCTAAATATAGAGAAGGTGATGATCAGTGACACTCATCACCTTTCTCAATCCATAAACGTGTGTCTGACAATTACCTCCGTTCTACATCAGATTGAATGAATATCTCTTAGATTCCTTAATCAGAATCTCCGTGGTATAAGCTAGATTGATGGCGGCATTCATGAGAATCCAGAAAGTCTAAACCTTGTCTGTGGTATTCCAAGTAGGATTCTGGGATTGGATGACTGTGACGCACTTCAAACTCGCGAGTGCTGGGCATAGTGACAGACGCAAAAGGATAGTAAATCCTATTCCGGTATGACTGAGAACCTGCTGATGATTAGCGGTGCGGTGACAGTGCACTTGGACCCTTTTCACTGGAAGGATGGATGGTAGCCATTGACAACGGTGATCCACCAACACACAGCTTGCCATAGAAGGACGTGCATGCGTGAATCAGAGGACAGAGGAAAGCAGAGATTCAGAAGACAAAGCATCTCCAATTCTCCATTACTGCATAACAAATAACCTTTAACCCATGCTCTCTTGTTTATTCGTAATTCAACTGATAAATATAATTGACTTCCTGACTAAGAATTGCAAGATAACCATAGATTGCTTTAAACCAACAATCTCTGTGGGATTCGACCCTTACTCACGTAAGGTATTACTTGTACGACCCAGTGCACTTGCTGGTTAGTGGTACGAGTTGTGAAAAGTGTGATTCACAATTCGTGCACCAATGTCGCACTGGAAGATGGAATGATCTTCAGGAGGATGCTTCATAGCTTCATCCAGATTGAAGCTTACTGCTCAGCCATCTATCTCAAAAGAGTAAGTTTCTAAGAAGGCATCCAGCTTGAACTTTGAAGTCTTCAGGAATGGCCTTCCAAGCAGGATGGACGATGGACTTCCTGAGTCATTAGGGGGCATCTCCAAGATATAGAAGTCAATAGGAAATGTGAGCCCCTTAACGCTCACCAGCACGTCCTCAGCAATTCCAACCGGGAGATAATGCTTTTATCTGCTAAAACAAAATGAGCTTCCGACCTTTTTAAGGGAGGGAGCCTCAAAGTATCATATACAGACAATGGCATTATACTAAAACACGCTCCTAAATCACACATACAGTCAGAAAATTTCACACCATTGACGATCGGGATTTTTTTGCCAGTAAAGAATGTCATAAAAACAGTCGCGTTGTAGATATAGTCTCTAAACCGACAGAAATCCCCTTCGTGCAAACGTTTTGGTTGTCACAAGTAACAAACCCCTTAAAATTGATAACCGAGTATTTAACCTCGGGTCGTCTTCTCAAGGAACTACAAGGAAGTATGTTCTTATTATTGGCTATGGAGATTGCAAATTGGGGTTTCAAGAATGAGGAATAAGTAATTTAATGGTGAGTAAATTAAATGGCAATTAAAATGAATAAATAAATGTAAAGCAAACTTTTGGCAAGGTATGAGAAATTGGAAGTCCAAATTAGTTATCCTTATCAATAGTAATGAAAGCTGAATCTTAATTCCTCTTAGTTAACCTTTGCTAAAGCAAGGGAAGGTCAAGGGACAAATTGGTTTGATCTTCGAATCCTATTTATTTCTTAAGAAAATATTGGGATTATTGAAGTTCAATTCAATTGGCAAGATAAAAATTATCAATTATGCTGTTGAATTGGATAACTCCTGAGTTACTGATTTCTTAACCAAAACCAAAAGGGGAAAAGTAAATCTACTGGAATAAAGATGTCTTCAGAGTAAAAGCAATAATAGCATAAGTAAGAGAAAGCAATATTAAACAGGAATACCTCAAATAACATTAATTCAAATAATCTGGAACATAGAAGAATTCATAAATCAAATTGCAAAAGTAAATAATCAACTAAAGTAAAGGAACATTAAACCTGGATCGAGAGTTATTCCTAAAACCAAGAGAAGTCCTAAATCCTAATCCTAAGAGAGAGAGGAGAGAACCTCTCTCCAAGCTAATCTAAATCATGGAAAGTAACTAAATTGGCGAGCTCCTCCTGAATGGATGCATTTCCTCACTTCATAACCTTTGGTCTATGCCTTCTGGACTTAGATTTGGGCCAAAAAGGGCTTCAGAATTCGCTATGAGCATTTTCTGCAATTTCTGGTGTGTGGCCTCTGTCATGCGTCCGCGTGGGTCACGCGGTCGCGTCGTTCGGAGCTTTTTCTTGCCACGCGGTCGCGTCAGTCATGCGACCGCGTCATGTGCGTTCTGCTTAAGCCGCGCGGTCGCGTCAGTCATGCGGCCGCGTCGCTGCTTCTTCGCGCTTGGCACACGATCACGTCGTCCATGCGATCGCGTGGATGCCAGTTTCTTCAAGGACTCCGTTTTGTGCTTACCTTCCATTTTCGTATGTTTCCTTTCCATCCTTTGAATCATTCCTGCCTTAGGAGATCTGAAACTACTCAACACACTGATCATGGCATCGAATGGAATTAAAGGTGATTAAAATAATTAATTTAAAAGCATAGAAAATATGTTTTTCACATACATCACATAATAAGGAAAGGAAAGTAAAACCATGCAATTAACATGAATAAGTGGGTGAAGGATTGAATAAATCATTCAAACTAAGCACAAAATATATCATAAAATATGGGTTTATCAACCTCCCCACACTTAAACAATAGCATGTCCTCATGCTAAATCCAAGGTAATAAGTAAGGTTAAAATGATGGAATGTCATACAATGCAATTTAATCTAAATGCAATTACCTAAATGCATCATGAAATTCTAATTTATTCACTCATATATAAAGCTTACAGGTAGTTAAATTAATTCACATTCTCAAGGAGTCATATATGTATATATAGCCAAACCTTAGATAATCAATAAGCACTTTTACAATTGAGATGGGAGAAAAAGCATTTTATGAACTTGCAGGACAATTAAATAATTCAAACAGAGATAAATGTTAATGAGCTATTGAACCCTCACTGGATTTGTGTTTACTCTCTAGTCACTCAGTGTTTACTGGGTTAATCACTCTATTCCTCTTTTTTTTATTCTTCCTTTCTATAACTTTGTTCTTCATCTAACCAATCAACAATTATAGAATACAGTCATAACAAAAATCATGAGGTCTTTAATTAAGGTTGTAATGGGGCTAAGGTAAAGGTAAGGATATATGTATAAGGCTAAGTGATCTAATAAGCGAATCCTTAATTAGACTAAGATTTCACCTAACATACATACTCAGTAAAATAAAACTTATTTACCTATTTTCCTATTTTTTTTCACTTTTGGATGTTACATGCTCATGTTTCAACTTTTATTCTTATTCGGTGTGCATTGCTTTTATTTTTGCATTTGGGAAATTCTTTTGTATCCCCTTTATTAAATACTGAAAAATAAAAATTTTCTTTTGAATGCACATGGTAATTTAATCACTTTGATTTCTCATAAGCATGCTTCGCAAAATTTCTTATTTTGAGTTATTTTTATTCTTTTCAATTTTCCTACCTCTTATTTTTATCATCCATGTTCCCAATAGGTTTCCCACATTTTAAACTATTCATAATTTTCTATCTTAAGCTAACCAAGGATTCAACTTAGGATTTTTATTTTGTTTTTCTGCTTAAGGCTAGTAATGTGGCTAATAGAATAAAAAGGGATTTAAAGGCTCAAGGGGGCTAACAAGGGTGATGTGAAAGGTAGGTTGTTTTTGGGATAAGTGAGCTAAAATCAAATGATGGCCTCAATCATTCTTTTGGTATGTATCTATATTCTATATTCTATATTCTATAATTGGACATATAGATTAAAGCAAAGTAAAGAACATCAGAATATAAAAGAAGGGTGGAACACACAGGAATAAAAATTATGGTTTAAATGTAACCATACAATTAAGCTCAAAAACTCACAAGCTATGTGTTCTCTAGCTCAAAAATCATTTATCAGTTATGTATGTCATGCAGGTTTAGTTAAAAATTATCATTATTCTCAATGTAAAACTTATATTGAATGGCTTTAAAGTTCTAGTGCTTCTCCTTGATGAAGTGTTGTTAACTAACATGTAATGCTATATATACAAGGTGTGGGTTGTTTTGATTCTGTTAAAGTCTCTAGTTTACTTCCTTTTTCTTTTCAATTTTAACTAAGCTAACTTATGCTAAAAAGGGTAAACTATACTAATCAATCCACAATTTCTATAACTAATAAGTTAGAATTGCAACTAAGTGGATAAAATATGAACTAAAAATGCAAAATACAGAAATAGAGTAAAAATACATAAATAGTAGCAATGTATAAATACTCAGAAAATAAAAATAAAAATAAAGAGAAAAATACAGAAAAGTATCCAAAATAAAAGAAAAAGAGTCTGTAGTGGTTCACCAAAATAATACGCCAGAGATGGCGACCTCCCCACACTTAAAATGAAGCATCGTCCCAGATTCTCACTCAAGCAGGGTGTGAAGGGGTGTCATCATTGGAAGGGATGGTAGCTGGTGTCTCTGTAGTGGCTGGCTGGGGGTCTGGCTGCTGTAGAGGAGGGGCTGTCTGAATAGGGATCTCAGGGTCTGCAGCCTCAATCTGATGTGGAACCTCTGTCTGTGGGGCTGCCTGCTCGGTGTCTGCCTAGGGATGGGTCTCTGCCTCGGGCGCATCTGCCTCCTCCTCAGATGCCTCGGATGGTGTGTCAGGCTCGGAGGGGATGTTGCCGGATCGTATCATCAGCTTCAGGTGCTCATAGCGTCGCTTGTTGCGATGCTCCATCTGGTCAAGTCGTCGAAACAAGCGGTGCACCAGATGATAGACAGGCTCTGTGGCAGATGGAGGTGCAGTGGTGGTGGCAGGGGTGGATGGTGCAGCATTGGAGGAAGAGGGACCGGCAGATGGTGTTGCTGTATCAGCAGTAGTGGCAGTCAGGAATGAAGGTCTGTAGCCCAAGGCCAGGAAGTTCCTGCTCTGCGGGATAAGCTTCTTGCACTCTGCAGCAGGTGGCCTCTCATCAGCATCATCCCATGACACGTCAGCTCGACGGCCGAGCTGTGTAACCAGATAGGGAAAGGGAAGAGTGCCACGGACGTGGACCCTGGCCATGTAGTGCCGGATAAAGCGTGGCAGGTACAGGTCCTTGCCCTCCATCACACACCATAGGAGGGTGATCATAGCGACTGGTATCTCAGTCTCGTGAGTACTCGGCATAATGTAGTTGCTGAATATCTGATGCCATAGCCGAGCCTCATCGTTCAGGTAAATCCGCTTGATCCCTTTCGGCATGGTGGTGTTCTGACCCATGATCCAAGGAACTGACGGGTCAAGGGCAATCCGGGTCTTGACTGCATTCCAGTCAAACTTCATGAAGCGCATATCCTCCTCAGCTTTCTGATAGCCATCTGTCTGATCAGTCTTAGGCAGAAGTTTTAGAACTTCTTCTATTGCCTCCTCAGTAACCAATATCTGCTTCCTTCTGAGGTTTATTGCATCTAGGGAAGTTTTGAAGTAGTTGCAGTAGAATTCCCTAACCCAAGATGCATTAACCTCAGTCAGAGGTCTCTCCAGAAAGAACCAGCCTTGTTGTTTGATCTGATCTGAGGTGTATTGCTGGAGTTCTTCTGGGATCTTCAAAGTCTGCTCCAGGTATAGGTTCCTGGAGTTTGCAAACACCGGATACTTCAGCTCACAGTAACGGTTTGCAAACTTTACTGGGTCAGTGGCAAGAAGTAGCTGGTCGGCCTTCTCCTGCGAGGTAAAGGCTTTCTCCCGCAAGGAGGCATCGTGCATGAGGTCGATGATAGACACGGAGGCTTCGCCTCATTTCCTTTTGCCAGTAGTGGCCTTGCCTTTGCCGCGTCTCTGGGAATCTGACATCCTGAAAAACAGAAAACCAGGATATAATAAAAATAGGAAAGCAAATAGGCAAATAGTCAAAGAAAACACATAGTGGCAAAGGAGCAATAGGATAATGAATATGAGTTAAGTAGAATGTGCATTTAGGATTGTATATGAGTGAAAAGTCTGAAAAGAAGGAATCACAATCCAAAATGTAATTGAATGCAAGTTAAATAGAAAAAATTAACATCATGCCTGGGTTAGAATGTTAAAAGAAAGTAAAAGAAAAGCAAGAAAAGAAGTTTTGAAAAGGTTAGGTTGGTTAGAGTTAAAATTAGTGAGTCAGTGAAAAATGGGTTAAAGTAAGAGGCATAATGAAAATAGACTAAGTAACAAGTAATCACAGGTAGAAGCTATAGGTAACTCATATGTAAACAAGTAAAACAGTTTGATGATGATTCAAATAGAGATAAAGAAAGCAAAAATAGGAATCAAACATCAAAATTGCAGTTTATGAACCAGGAGATCAAAGAAAATAAGAATACATGCCTAAGCATTCATGAATTGGTTTGGTGAAATTATAGGAAAGCACAGTTGAAAATGCCAAAACCAATACATGAACAGAAATATTTCACAGAAATTTGGGCAGCATTCCGGCTAAAATAGGACTTTTCCAGAAAATAAACAGCAAACAAGCAGTTCATATGAATCCTAATTAAAGCTTACAATTACATATACGGAATATAAACATGAAAGTTCAATGTAAAGAGCAGCAAATGCAGGAAAGTACAACATATGAACAAGATCACAGCAGCAACAGATCTGCAAATTTGATAAAACAGAAACAAGAACAGTGCAAATAAACAGACCTAAATCCACTAACCACATCCTAGGCTACCTAACAACCTAAAATCCACTACAACATACATATCTAACTATCCTAACATGAACATAAACAGAAAAATAAGAATAAACTACGATTGGATAGAAGGGTGACGTATGCGGAACCTGGAAGGAGAAAGAAGGAGGTTGGTGTACAGAGGTGGCTGGGGGTGGTGGCGGTGACGTCCGGTGCGGCGGCTGGCGGCGGTGGGCACGACGGTTGCTGCTGTTAGGGGGTAGGGGCAGGGAGGGGAGAAGAGGGGTGGGTAATCGGGTAAGAGGGGAAGGGAGGGGGAAGGGGTTGGTGGTGATGGTGGGTCGCGGCGGGTACGGGCGGCGGCGGTGAGTGGTGGGCAGTGGCGGAGGAGGAGGAAGAAAGAAGAAAGAGGAAGAAAGAAGGGGGAAGGAGGGAGGGTGGTAGGTGGCGGCGGCGTCTGGGTGGTGGCTGGTTGGTGGTGGTTGAGGATTGGGGGAGAAGAGAGGGAGAAGAAGAATTTGGGGGGGGGGGGCGTCGCGACTGATGGGGTTTCGCGTGACTGGGGAGGTTATATTTTTAAATCCACGCGGCCGCGTGGGGTACGCGATCGCGTGGCTGGAGCGAAAAAGGTGGTTGACGCGATCGTATGGGTGACACAATCACGCGGAGGGCAGAAAGAGTAAATGACGCGATCGCGTGGGGCGCGCGATGGCATGGAGGGGGTAAAAGAAGGGATGACGCGATCGCATGGGGCATGCGATCGCGTCACTGGAAAGTGTGCTAAACGCACGAATCCAGCGTCATTCCAGCGCAACTCTCTGTCTCCTTTTTGGGATTTGTGCAATCCATATGACGCGGTCGCGTCGCTCACACGGTCGCGTGGGATTGATTGTGTGCAAGTGACGCGATCGCATGGGGCATGCGATCGCATGGGCCATTTTGTGCTAGACGCACAATGGCCGCACGATTCCAGCCCAACTCTCTGGACGTTGGATCCTTACGCCGAATTCCAGGTCACGCGGCCACGTGGATGACGCGGTCGCATGGGAAGTGTAGTTCACCATTTGACGTGATCGCATGGGGCATACGGTCGCGTCGTGCACCCTCTTTTTTTTTTTTAGCATATGCAGAATGCAGTGCTTAATGTGAATGCTATGCATGATTCCAGGTTCAATAAAATAAAATAAAATTCAAAAACAAACAAAACTAAATAAAATTAAAATTGTAAAAGAAATGATCATACCACGGTGGGTTGTCTCCCACCTAGCACTTTTAGTTAAAGTCCTTAAGTTGGACATTTGAAGAGATTCCTGTTATGGTGGCTTGTGTTTAAATTTATCCAGAAATCTCCACCAGTGCTTGGAATGCCAATAGCCTCCGGGGTCTCAAACTAGGCATGTAAAGCTTCTGAGCAGCTTCAAACTGATTTTTAGGCTCCTAGGGTGACGAATGTCAGAATAGATTCCAGGATCCCAAGCCTTGTTTTTAAATCAGCCTCGGTCTTGATCTCCATGTTTCCATCCGGGCGGTTTAAAAAGTAAGTTCTCAACATGGTAACCAAATGTTTTTCGAGATCCATTCGATTGATTTTGATGCCAATCCATGCACTTCAAGTTGAAGCGTGGAACCTTATTGAACCTTGTGCCCCAGCTCTGAGCACGAGCCATTTCCCTCTTACTCTTAAAGCCGCAGAGAGCTCTAAGCTGGCCATCTGTTTCAGGTAAACCATATTCAAGTGAATAAGTAAAGTTAAAAGTTAAGGATTGTACCCACTTGAAGCTTGTATTGGGTGGTAATGGCCTTGGGGATGGTGTTTCTGGTGGTTCTGTAAGTTCTGCTCCCTGGTAATCTTCTGTGAATTCCTCCACTTCTTTGCTAGGATCTTCAAACGCATCATCACCTTGGTCAAAGTCTTTTATGTCTTCCTCATCACTTGAGTCAAAGATTGGAGGTTGAGAGAAATCTACCTCTGCATCATCCTCGTATTCATTTGGGGAAGATTTGTCGATCTCAGAGAACTCACTTGCAGATGCAAGTTCATTACTAAGAGAACTTGACTTCTGACTATCATCATCAAGAGAATTTGCTTCTCGGATTATTCCGTCTGATTTTTCATAAATGACTTGCCTTGGGGATTGTGCAATATCCTCCTTAGCATTAACTATAAGGTCCTTGACGGAGTTCTCCTCAGCTCTGGATTCCCATGGAAGTTCAGCGTCTCCTAGATCATCAACCAACTCTTCTTCTTGTACAATGACAGCTTCCTCTACTTGTTCTAGTATGAATTCATTCTCTGTCTTGTCCACTGGAGTTTCTAGTATTTCCTTCATGCTACGCTCGTCATTAGATTGTCCACATGGGGCTGTGGTGGTCCTTGAATGTTCGCCCGTCTAGAAGCTAATTGAATCACTGCTTGCTCCAGTTGTCGAATGGTTGTTTGAAGTTTATTTATTGTTGCCTTGAGGTGAACCTCTGATTCTCAGGGTGATGGATTTGGATATAAAACATAGGGAAGTGGTGGTGCTTGGGAGTGATTGGATTGGAACTGGGGTGGAAAAGGATCTTACAGTGGCGAATGGTGAAAAGAAGCTTGTGAGTGTGGTGGTTCGAGGTTATGTTGAGAGGATGGTCTATAGGCATGGGGTGGGGCTTGTTAGTAGTCACAAGGTTGTCCACCATATCTTTTAGCTGGGTATGCATTATAGAATGGTCGTTGTCCATGATATCTTGGAGGGTGTTGTTGCCTAAAGGGTTGATTAGATCCTCTTGGCTCCATCCATCCTTGATTGGTCTGATCTTGATACATATTCCTGCTATAACTTCTATTTTCTTCAACAAAGTTAGAACCAAACTCAAAGCGAGAGGGTGAGAATTCATGGTAGCAAATAAAAATAAAAAGAAAAAACAAAAATAAATGAACAAGCAAAAGAAAAATATTTACAATAACCAATAATAAGGCACACGTTAGCAGTTCCCCGGCAACGGCGCCATTTTGACGATCGGAATTTTTTTTGCCAGTAAAGAATGTCATAAAAATAGTCGCGTTGTAGATATAGTCTCTAAACCGACAGAAATCCCCTTCGTGCAAACGTTTTGGTTGTCACAAGTAACAAACCCCTTAAAATTGATAACCGAGTATTTAACCTCGGGTCGTCTTCTCAAGGAACTGCAAGGAAGTATGTTCTTATTATTGGCTATGGAGATTGCAAATTGGGGTTTCAAGAATGAGGAATAAGTAATTTAATGGTGAGTAAATTAAATGGCAATTAAAATGAATAAATAACTATAAAGCAAACTTTTGGCAAGGTATGAGAAATTGGAAGTCCAAATTAGTTATCCTTATCAATAGTAATGAAAGCTGAATCTTAATTCCTCTTAGTTAACCTTTGCTAAAGCAAGGGAAGGTCAAGGGACAAATTGGTTTGATATTCGAATCCTATTTATTTCTTAAGAAAAGATTGGGATTATTGAAGTTCAATTCAATTGGCAAGATAACAATTATCAATTATGCTGTTGAATTGGATAACTCCTGAGTTAATGATTTCTTAACCAAAACCAAAAGGGGAAAAGTAAATCTATTGGAATAAAGATGTCTTCAGAGTAAAAGCAATAATAGCATAAATGAGAGAAAGCAATATTAAACTGGAATACCTCAAATAACATTAATTCAAATAATCTGGAACATAGAAGAATTCATAAATCAAATTGCAAAAGTAAATAATCAACTAAAGTAAAGGAACATTAAACCTGAATCAAGAGTTACTCCTAAAACCAAGAGAAGTCCTAAATCCTAATCCTAAGAGAGAGAGGAGAGAACCTCTCTCCAAGCTAATCTAAATCATGGAAAGTAACTAAATTGGCGAGCTCCTCCTGAATGGATGCATTCCCTCACTTCATAACCTTTGGTCTATGCCTTCTAGACTTGGATTTGGGCCAAAAAGGGCTTCAGAATTTGCTATGAGCATTTTCTGTAATTTCTGGTGCATGGCCTCTGTCACGCGTCTGCGTAGGTCACGCGGTCGCATCGTTCGGAGCTTTTCCTTGCCACGCGGTCGCGTCGCTGCTTCTTCGCACTTGGCACGCGATCGCGTCGTCCATGCGATCGCGTGGATGCCAGTTTCTTCAAGGACTCCGTTTTGTGCTTACCTTCCATTTTTGTATGTTTCCTTTCCATCCTTTGAATCATTCCTGCCTTAGAAGATCTGAAACTACTCAACACACTGATCATGGCATCAAATAGAATTAAAGGTGATTAAAATAATTAATTTAAAAGCATAGGAAACATGTTTTCCACATACATCACATAATAAGGAAAGGAAAGTAAAACCATGCAATTAACATGAGTAAGTGGGTGAAGGATTGAATAAATCACTCAAACTAAGAACAAAATATATCATAAAATATGGGTTTATCAACCATCTATAGTAATAGTAACCATACATGGACCTAGGTCGCTACATTTTTCAGGTATATCACCCACTAAAGCAGAAATGGAACCTCCTAGAGGAATAGTTTCTAAATTCTGTAATTTATCTTTATGCATGCACAAATCCTTTAGAAACTTAGCATATCTAGGTACCTGCTGAATGGCATCAAAAAGTGGAATGGTTACCTCAACCTTTTTGAATATTTCAACCATTTTAGGATCTAGCTCCATCTGCTTTCTGGGATTCCTAGCAAGGTGTGGAAATGGAATTGGAATGGCGCCATTTGTAGCTTGATAAACCCCATTTCTAGGGTTTATCTTGTGTTGAATTTAGAGGTTTTTGTCAACCTTTTTTCCCATTTATCTAATGAAATAGCATGGTTTTATAACTTCTCCTTTAATTGTGCTTAAGAGTGAAAACATGCTTTTTAGGTCTTAAAATAGCTAAATTTAATTCACCTTAATTCCATTAGATGCCTTGATATGTTTGTTAAGTGATTTCAGGTTTAGGAGGCAAAGATTGGATTGAGGGAATGATGAAAAAGCATGTAGAAATGGAGAACTCATGAAGAAATGAAGGAATCACAAAGCTGTCAAGCCTGAACTCCTCGCACTTAATCGATCATAACTTGAGCTATAGAGGTCCACATGACGCGGTTCTAGTTGCGTTGGAAAGCTAACATCGGGGCTTCAAAATGATATAAGATTTGCCACAGTTGCATCGGGTTTAGGGGCACACACATGCACTGTACGCGTACATGCCGATGCTTTACGTGATTCACTTAATGCAACTTGTGGCCAGCGATTTTAGAAGCCTTGTGGGCCCAATCCAACTCATTTCTGATGCTATTTAACCCAAGGATTAAAGAGGGATGACACACTTAGTCATCATTAGTTTAGTTTAGATTAGTTTTGGAGGGAAAGTTAGTTTCTAGAGAGAGAAGCTCTCACTTCTCTCTAGAATTAGGAGTAGGTTAGATCTAGATTAGGAATTCTTAGATCTAGGTTAATTTCATGCTTTGATTTACTTTTCCTTTGCAATTTCTTCTTCTTCTACCTCTTCTCTTTCTAGTCTAGCATTTAGTTCTTGTAATTCTCTACTTTTATGGTGATGCACTTTTGTTTCTTCTATTTATATTTAATGCAATTTATGATTCATGTTCCTTTATTGTTCATTTGGTTTGTTGTTGTTTAATTCCTTGCAATTGAGTAGTGTAGATTTACATTCCTTGCAATTTTACTATGTTTTCCTTTTGTGCCTTCCAAGTATTTGATAAAATGCTTTGTTGGATTTTAGAGTAGAATCTTATGCTCTTGGTTTGGGAAGGTAACTTACGAACTCTTGAGTTACTAATGTCCAAGTGATTAACGATTGGGAGCCATTAACTCTAGATCTCACTAATTGATTTGGTGGAGAACTAGGACTTATAGACTTGGATTGATATATCTCACTTGACTTTCCTCTACTATTAGTTAGGGGATGACTTAGCGGGATTGATCCTTGCCAATTCTCATGTTGTGGTTTGTGTTAGGGATAGAGATCCTTGACCACCAACCTTTGCCAAGACCTTTCTAGTTGTTAGTTTATTTTCATTGCCATTTACATTTCATGTCCCTTCTCCAAAACTCCAAAATATACAATTCATAACTAATAACAAGAACACTACCCTGCAATTCCTTTGAGAGACGACCCGAGGTTTAAATACTTCGGTTTATAGATTTTAGGGGTTTGTACTTGTGACAAACAAATTTTTGTATGGAAGGATTATTGTTGGTTTAGAAACTATACTTTACAACGAGATTTCATTAGAGAAATTCTAAACCGTCAAAAATCCATTCATCAAAATGGCGCCGTTGCCGGGAAATTGCAATGGTGTTATATTATTGGTTATTGTATATATGTGAATATTGTGAATATGTTTGCCTTTTGCTTCTTTGTTAGTACTTGCTAGTTTTAGGATTTAATTTTCTTGCTTCTTATTTGATTTTGTTTTCATTTTCTCTTGCTATCATGAATTCTCACTTTGGCTATGAGTTTGGTTCTCATTATGTTGTAGGAAATGAGGGCTATAATGAAGATGTATATCAAGGATGGGACACTCAAAGGTGGGAGGAGCCATATGCATATGATCAATCTTCATGGCAACAACCTCCACCAATGCACTATGAAGAAGAGCCATCCTATGATGCATACTAATCAAATGGCTATGGTGAATCTCCTTGTGACTTTCAAGAACCACCACCATATGCCTATGAGCCATATCCTGAACATAACCCTCAACCATACTCACAAGCTGATGCCAAGGCATCTTAGGCTAGTTTCACTAGCATTTTTTTGATAGTTTTAGATGTTTTATGCATTTTCTTGAGCTTAAAGTAACCAAGAATGGTTAAAAGAAGAACAAAGCAATGAACCATCCAAACAGTATGATTTTGATGCAAATTCCATGAGTTTTTAGTTATATTACTTGAATGCTATGAATGAAAGATTTCTCATGAAATTTTGCAAGACTTTGATGTAATTTTTTCGATGATTTCAGGGAAGAAGAGGCTAGGCAAGGAAGCAACAAAGTCAATAAAGGAAGCTTGAATATCACATGTGGAGTTTAAGTTCCAGTTTAAGCCTAAACTGGAGCTTAAACGCCAGAATCATGAAGGCTAAGAAATGCTGAAACTGAAGTTTAACCTCCAGTTTAACCTTAAACTGGAGGTTAAACGCCAGAATGAAAGTCTCACCAAAGAAGCATTCCACGTTTAACCTCCAGTTTAACCTTAAACTGGAGGTTAAACGCCAGAATGAGAATGCCAATCAGGAAGCATTTCCACGTTTAACCTCCAGTTTAACCTTAAACTGGAGGTTAAACGCCAGAAATGGGAAGTACACCAGGGAGCCATTTCCACGTTTAAGCTCCAGTTTGATGAAAGTCTCACCAAAGAAGCATTCCACGTTTAACCTCCAGTTTAACCTTAAACTGGAGGTTAAACGCCAGAATGAGAATGCCAATCAGGAAGCATTTCCACGTTTAACCTCCAGTTTAACCTTAAACTGGAGGTTAAACGCCAGAAATGGGAAGTACACCAGGGAGCCATTTCCACGTTTAAGCTCCAGTTTGACCTTAAACTGGAGCTTAAACGTGTTCGACCAAGTTTTCTCCTCCAGGGTTGCTTTCTCCATTTCCACGTTTAAGCTCCAGTTTAACCTTAAACTGGAGCTTAAACGTGTTCGACACCTCCAGGGCTACCTTTCTCAGCTTCCACGTTTAAGCTCCAGTTTAACCTTAAACTGGAGCTTAAACGTGTTCGACCTCCAGGATGCCTTCTTCCATTTCCACGTTTAAGCTCCAGTTTAACCTTAAACTGGAGCATAAACGTGTTCGACCTCCAGGGCTGCCTTTTCTATCTCCACGTTTAAGCTTCAGTTTAACCTTAAACTGAAGCTTAAACGTGTTCGACTAAGTTACCCTCCAGGGCTGCCTTCTTCCATTTCCACGTTTAAGCTTCAGTTTAACCTTAAACTGAAGCTTAAACGTGCTTCCACAAAAGGCATCACTGGAAGTGTCTGGCGTTTAAGCTACAGTTTAAGCTTAAACTGCAACTTAAACGCCACTCTTGGAAAAGGTTTCTGGGCCAACAATATTGTGGTTTAAGTTAGTATTTGAGCACAAACATTAACTTAAACTTACTCTGGTATGAAACCCAATTGAATATCATGGTTTAGGGGATTGGGCCTGAAGGATTGATGAGTCTGAAATTTCAATTTATTGAGTCATGTGTCATTATTTGATTATCACTAAGTTGGCTCAATGAATGTTACAGATTTTGGATCAACAGCCTCATCAAGATTATGGATCATAAACCCAAGGCAAAAGGAAAGCAGGGGAGAGGCCTCAAAGCCCAAGAAACACAACAGAAGCTCAATATAGAAAGTGTATAAATAGGATAGAATTTAAGTTAGGAGGAACTTTTTACCTTTCCATTGAGCTAGTTTTCATATCTTTGTAATTGAATTCAGAGCTATGACTCACTAAACCCCCTTTCATTGGGTTAGGGAGCTCTATTGTAATTCAATGAATCAATAATAGTTTATCTTCTTCTTCAATCTTTTCTCTTGAATTT
The DNA here is from genome assembly GCF_003086295.3 of Arachis hypogaea. Taxonomy (NCBI): domain Eukaryota; kingdom Viridiplantae; phylum Streptophyta; class Magnoliopsida; order Fabales; family Fabaceae; genus Arachis; species Arachis hypogaea. Next base: position 56,501,099 of record NC_092051.1, read on the forward strand.
TGTTAGAAAGCTTCTCGATCTAATTCCATTGGGTAGTTGTCTTGGGAAAGAAACTACACATAATTGGAATCCTTCGGAACCTTGGGAAAGGAATGGAGGATTCATGCTAGAGAAGCTTTCTCACAGTGAATTGGATTGGGGTTTGGATGGATATTGTGACATGTAATCCTACCAAATTGTGGTTCATGAAACTGTGTGGTATAATCAGTGATCGAGCATCATCTCTTCTTATGAACATTTAAACCAAGGGATTGGGAATTTGTTCGTTTTTAGAGAGAATTGGTGAACCAAGGGATTGGGATCCAATCATATAAGATTGCCAAGCAAAATTCAATGAACGCATTGCTTGAGGAAGAGATAAACATGTTTTGATTCGGAGATCTCAATATCTCCTATAACCCAATGAATTCCCCATTTCTGATTTCCACTTTCTCTTTACATTCTGCAATTACATTCATGCAATCACCCCCATTCCCTTTTAATTTCAGCAATCTAGCTTCTGCTCTTTACTTCATGCAATTTAAGATTCCGCCATTTAAATTTCTTGTCATTTACTTTTCCCGCCAATTTTACATTCCGCAATTCTCATCTAAATCTTGATTCCGCTCAACTAGAACACACTTCTAATCCGAATTGCTCACTCAACCAATCCTTGTGGGATTCGACCTCACTCTATTGTGAGTTTTTACTTGACGATAACCGGTGCACTTGCCGGAAGGAATTTTGCCGATCGTGCAATTTCCTAAATCGTAGCATAACTAGTTTATGCGCATCAAGTTTATGGCGCCATTGCCGGGGATTGGTTTTCGATTGACAATTCTCAAATTGGAAGTTAACTAGATTGAGCATTTTTTTTTTGTTTTGATTAATTCAGTACAAGTTACTTGTTGAATTTTAATTTCTGCACTCTGTTACATGCTTTCTTTCTTTATGCCTTTAAATTCAAGCAACTAACTCACTGACTCACTAACTGTTTGAATTAATTCCTCAACTGCTCTAACCATACTCTTCCATTAACCAAGAGTATTTCACTTGTTTGTTGCCTGTGCTGTGTTCTTGCATGACAGGTAGGAGAGGAGAGACATCAACTCCTCCATATACCGAACCAGAGAGGACCCTTCATAGACTGAGAAGGGAAGCAAGAGGGAAGAGAGTACTGGGAGAAGAGGAATCTGAAGGAGAATCTGAGGACAATTTTGAGGAAGCTTTAGATCTCAACATGGATAGAGAAGTTCACAACCATGAGAGAGCTGATGGAAACAATGCCATTCCTGAGAGGAGGGTTCTTAGTTCATACATAAACCCAACCTCTGGGAATTGTGGTAGCAGCATCCAGAAACCACCCATTCAGGCCAACAATTTTGAGCTCAAACCACAGCTAATATCACTTGTGGAGAATCATTGTTCATTTGGTGGAAGTGCTAATGAAGACCCAAACCAACATCTCACAAAATTCCTGAGAATTTGCGACACTGTGAAGTCCAATGGAGTCCAGGAAGATGCATATAAACTGCTTTTGTTCCCATTTTCACTTAGGGACAAGGCAGCTAAGTGGCTGGAATCATTCCCAGGGGGAGCCTAACAACCTGGGATGAGGTGGAAAGCAAGTTTCTGGCACGTTTCTACCCCCCACAAAAGGTCAATAGGCTTCGATCTGAGGTTCAGACGTTTAGACAACAAGATGGTGAAACTCTCTACGAGGCATGGGAGAGATTCAAGGATTTGACAAGGAAATGCCCACCAGACATGTTCCATGACTGGGTGCAATTGCATATTTTCTATGATGGACTGTCTTATGAATCAAGGAAGGCTGTAGACCATTCATCAGGAGGTTCATTGAACAGGAAAAAGACTGTGGAAGAAGCCATTGAAGTGATTGAGACAGTGGCTGAGAATGAGTACTACTATGCATCAGAGAGACACAACACTAAGGGAGTCATGGAGCTGAACCATGTTGATACAATTCTAGCCCAGAACAAGGTGTTTGCCAAGCAACTAGCAGAGCTTACCAGGAAATTAGAAACAAAACAAGTGGCTGCAATACACACACAAGATCAAGAGGAAGAAAGCACTGAAGGAGGTGATTGGGAAGAGGCCAATTATGTAGGAAATCAACAAAGGCAACCATATGATCCACATTCCAACACTTACAACCCAGGCTGGAAAAACCACCCAAACTTTGGGTGGGGAAACCAGCAAAACCAACATAACAAGTCCACATACCAAAACTCCAACCAAAGATCATACCAAGCCACACAAAACACTTACTCTCAACCACCATATCATAGCCAAAATAATCAACCTGCTCAACCTAATCCGAACCAACAATTTCAAGATCAATTAAACAGGATAGAAGGAATGCTTGCAACCATGAGTCAAGACATAACCGAATTGAAAGCTTTTAAGGAAGAAGTAAATTCTAACCTGCAAAACCAAGGAGCTGCCATCCAGAAGCTAGAAAATCAAATTGCGTTTTTGTCTAAGCAAACCCCTGGGACAAGCGTTTCTCATGCTGCCAAGGCTATTGCAAGGGAAGAATGTAAGGCCATAACCCTCAGAAGCGGAAAGAATCTAAAGGAGATCTCAAAGGAAACCACAGAGGATGAAGCAAAGGAAAATGTGAGAGATAAGGAACAAGGACAATCTTTTACATCGTCTGCAACAAAAGAAAAAGAAAAAGAGGTCCTGAAGCCTTATACACCTAAAGCACCATATCCTCAACGTTTGATGAAAAGTGAAAAGGATGGCCAATTCTCCAGGTTCTTGGAGATTTTCAAGAAGCTTCAAATCAACATTCCGTTTGTTGAGGCAATAGAGCAAATGCCACTCTATGCAAAATTTTTAAAAGAATTAATGACCAAGAAAAGAAGCTGGAGAAACGAGGAAACTGTGTTGTTAACTGAAGAATGCAGTGCCATCATCCAGCACAAATTGCCTCAGAAATTGAAGGATCCAGGCAGTTTCCAAATCCCCTGCATCATAGGAGAAGTCATGGTGGAGAAGGCCTTGTGTGACTTAGGGGCCAGTATCAATTTGATGTCTCTAACAATGATGAGAAGAATGAAGATTGAGGAAGCTAAACTAACAAGAATGGCCCTCCAATTGGCAGATCGAACTTTTAAATTCCCTCATGGGATAGTTGAGGATTTGTTGGTGAAAGTGGGAGATTTCATATTTCCTCTTGATTTTGTGGTGTTAGATATGGAGGAAGAAGCCAAAGCTTCAATAATTCTGGGAAGACCCTTCCTAGCTACTGCTGGAGCCATCATAGATGTACAAAAGGGTGAACTCACTCTTAGACTACATGATGAGAAATTGGTGTTTAACGTATTCAAGGCAATGAGCTATCCATCAGAATCACTAAGGGAATGCATGAGGGTTGATGTAGTGGACATTGCAGTACAAGAAACTTTTGAGGAAACAATAAAGGAAGTGGCAGAGGAGGAGTTCACCAAGGATATTGAAGTTAGTGACATCAAGGCTGCTAAAACAACCATGCCAAGCATGCCAGAGAGAGTGAAAGAAGAGAAGGAAGCACCAAAACCTGAGCTCAAAGCATTGCCCCCTAATCTCAAGTATGCATACTTGGGTAGTGATGAGAGTCACCCTGTTATCATTAGCTCTGCCCTGAGCCAAGAACAGGAAGAAGAATTGATCAAGGTGCTACAGACTCATCAAGATGCCATTGGATGGACCCTAGCTGATTTAAAGGGGATAAGTTCATCCATATGCATGCATAAAATCTTGTTAGAAGAGGATGCTAGACCCTCCATTCAAGCTCAGAGAAGATTGAATCCCGTCATGAAAGAAATGGTACAAAAGGAAGTCATGAAGTTATGGCAGGCAGGGGTAATATACCCCATTTCTGATAGCCCATGGGTTAGTCCCATCCATGTAGTTCCCAAGAAAGGTGGCATAACTGTGGTGCCAAATGAGAAGAACGAACTCATACCCACAAGAACCGTCACTGGGTGGAGGATGTGCATAGACTACAGGAAGCTCAATGAAGCCACCAGAAAGGATCATTTCCCACTCCCATTCATGGATCAGATGCTTGAAAGGCTTGCCGGACATGCTTACTATTGCTTTTTGGATGGATATTCAGGCTACAACCAAATAGTAGTTGATCCTAGAGATCAAGAGAAAACATCATTTGTTTGTCCATATGGAGTTTTTGCTTATAGACGCATGCCCTTTGGATTGTGCAATGCACCTGCCACTTTCCAAAGATGCATGCTGTCCATCTTTTCGGACATGATTGAAAAATTTATTGAGGTCTTCATGGATGATTTTTCTGTGTTTGGAGATTCTTTTCCCAGCTGCCTACACCACCTTGCCTTGGTGCTTAAGAGGTGCCAAGAGACTAACCTAGTATTAAACTGGGAAAAATGTCATTTCATGGTCACAGAAGGAATAGTCCTTGGCCACAAAATCTCTAATAGAGGCATGGAGGTGGACAGAGCTAAGGTGGAAATCATTGAAAAACTACCTCCACCAAGTAATGTCAGGGCAGTTAGGAGTTTTTTGGGACACGCTGGGTTTTACAGAAGGTTTATTAGAGACTTTTCTAAAATAGCCAAACCTTTGAGTAACTTGCTTGTCTCTGATACACCCTTTGTATTTGATAAAAATTGCATGCTAGCCTATGAACTTTTGAAGCAAAAACTTTCCTCTGCACCTATCATTGCCCCACCGGATTGGAACTTACCTTTTGAACTGATGTGTGATGCATCAGACCTTGCTATTGGGGCAGTGTTAGGACAAAGGAAAGACAATTTGGTACATGTGATTTATTATGCCAGTAAAGTCTTGAATGCTAACCAAAGGAATTACACAACCACTGAAAAAGAACTCTTGGCAATAGTCTTTGCATTTGACAAATTTAGATCCTATCTCATTGGATCTAAAGTCATTGTCTTCACTGATCATTCAGCTTTAAAATACTTACTTGCTAAACAAGAATCCAAACCAAGACTTATTAGATGGGTTCTTTTGTTGCAGGAATTTGACATTGAAATCAAAGACAAGAAGGGTGTAGAGAACAAGGTGGCAGACCATTTATCAAGGATACCATGTGAAGAAGGAAGCGCACAAAGCACACATATAAATGAGTACTTTCCTGATGAACAACTCATGGTAATTCACAAAGCACCCTGGTTTGCAGACATAGCAAACTTCAAGGCCACTGGGAGTTGGCCGTTGGAATTTAACAAGCATCAAAGGAAGAAATTGGTAAATGATGCCAAATACTTCATCTGGGACGAACCATACTTGTTCAAAAAATGTTCCGATGGCATACTCAGAAGATGCATATCAGAGGAAGAAGGAAGGGAAGTCTTATGGGACTGCCATGGCTCCACTTATGGAGGACATTTTGCAGGAGAAAGAACAGCAGCTAAGGTGTTGCAGTGTGGTTTTTATTGGCCCACTATCTTCAAAGATGCAAAGGAACTAGTGAAGCACTGCCATGAATGCCAGAAAGCGGGGAACCTGCCAAGAAGAAATGAAATGCCACAACAATTCATTCTGGAACTTGAATTGTTTGATGTATGGGGGATAGATTTCATGGGACCCTTTCCCTCCTCATACTCAAATAATTACATTCTTGTGGCAGTAGACTATGTCTCCAAATGGGTTGAAGCAATAGCAACTCCAACCAATGATAATAAGGTAGTCATGAACTTCCTCAGAAAACACATTTTTTGCCGTTTTGGGGTTCCAAGAGCAATCATCAGTGATGGAGGAAGCCACTTCTGCAACAAACCATTAGAGGCAGTGCTTCTAAAATATGGAGTCAAACACAAGGTAGCCACACCATACCATCCACAAACAAGTGGGCAAGCCGAAATATCTAACAGAGAACTCAAAAGGATCCTGGAAAAGACTGTGGGAACTTCAAGGAAGGACTGGTCGATTAAGCTAGATGATGCTCTTTGGGCATATAGGACAGCTTTCAAAACACCAATTGGAATGTCTCCTTACCAACTAGTATACGGAAAAGCTTGCCATTTGCCACTGGAGTTGGAGCACAAGGCATACTGGGCCTTGAAACTTTTGAACTTGGACAGCAAAGCTGCTGGAGAAAGAAGGATGTTGCAAATTCAAGAGTTGGAAGAGTTCAGAGCTGAAGCTTATGAGAATGCCAAAATTTACAAAGAAAGAGCAAAGAAGAAGCATGACAGCAACATAGCCCCAAGGAAATTTGAAGAAGGACTAAAAGTATTGCTCTACAATTCTAGGCTGAAGCTATTTCCAGGGAAGCTAAAATTAAGGTGGTCTGGACCATTCCTTGTCACCAAGGTCTCCAAATATGGACAAGTAGAAATCATGGAAGAAAAGTCACAACGAACCTTCATTGTGAACGGTCAAAGACTCAAACATTACTTGGGAGATGTGGAGGAGAAGGACAAGGTTAAATATCACCTCAACTGAGGAAGTTGACCGTCAAGCTAATGACGTTAAAGAAGCGCTTGTTGGGAGGCAACCCAACCTGAGGTAATACCCTTTTGCTGTTTCTTTTATTTGTTTCAATAAAAAAAAAAGGGTGAAGTAGTTTCTGTGCATTGCAAAGAATTAAGTTTGGTGTTTCACACCAAACAATGAATTCGTGGATCAATAATTCAAAGGGGAATGTGTTACTCTAAGTTTGGTGTTCCACCATAAAGATCAACTGAACACAACAACCTTTGAATTATATGAAAGGAACAACCATTCTAAGCAGTCACAGAAATGCTTAAAACCCTTAGCAGCAACTTCATTCCAAAGAGAACTCAAGGATTCAAAGAACAGAGAAGTAAGTGGGAGACTAAGTTTGGTGTTCACACACCAACTTAAGACTCAGATACTTACCCACACATAGTTGAGCTAACCAATCAAGTGCTTGAGAAGCAAGCAACTTCATCACTCTTTGCAGGAAAGGAAACAAGGATCTTAAAACATGAAGCAACAATTAGGAGAAGAAGGAGAAATCAAAGTGTTTCCTGGCAACAAAGAGAAAACAAGGAATTTCACAAGGTGGTATTGTTCCTTGATAATTCTTTAAAAAGGGCAAACAAAAGCATGCTTGTTCTGGTTTAAACTGTAAATGTTGAATCTTTCTGGAATGTGAAGTTTTTAGTATATGAGTGTCTGTTATTGCTTTGAATAAAGTGAATGCCTAGATGTTTGGATATAACTTCACCTTCTTAAACAAGTGCTTGCCATGCTTGTTCTGTTTCCAAAAATAAAAGAAAAGTTTGAATAAAAGTAACTTGGCTAAATTAGTGACAAATCAAGTAGAATTAAGTGGTGGTATGCATGCTTGATTGTTCAGTCAGATCACTGGAAATAGAGTGTAGAATTATCATTTTTTATGTAGAAATTGAAAACTGTCTATGGATCTTGATGAATAAATGTCTTTGGCCATGAAAAAGAAAGAAAAAGAAGAAGAAAAAGCCACTGAAAAAGGGCAACCAAAAAGAAAAAAAAATTTTTGAGAAAATAAGCTAGGCACCAATGGTTTGAACTTCTGAGACAAATGCCTGTGGTGTTCATGTATTAAGGATATGCTTGGATGAATAGGTTCTGAGGAGTGTTTCAACACTTGGTAACTTGGGTTAACTAACCCAGGATTATCAACCAAAAGTCCATTATCAAGAGCAACCTAAATACAAAACATTTAGTCACACAAAGAGGTGCTGGGCACCAATGTCTCAAGAAGAAATGTGAACTAAAATGCCTGAAGTGGATATGTGTAGTGCACTGATAAGAAAAAGAAAATGCCAAAGGCTTGTGCAACACATGACACCAAGCAAACAAGGAGCAAAGGAGCTCTAAGAAAAAGAAAAGAAAAACAAAGAAGAGAAAAGTGCCAAGGACATAAGAATAACAAGAGGCCATAGCAGTGTTTGATGGATGCAATGAAAAAGTGATGATCTTACTTGATAAGTATGGAAAAGTGATGCTGCAACTTTCTGCATAAAACCCTTCTGATGAACTTTAAATGCTTGCTAATATAGCCAATGTAATTGCTTTCTGTTTCATACTTTCTTCTCAAATAACTCAGGACTTGCTTAGGGACAAGCAAGTATTAAGTTTGGTGTTGTGATGCCAAGGCATCTTAGGCTAGTTTCACTAGCATTTTTTTGATAGTTTTAGATGTTTTATGCATTTTCTTGAGCTTAAAGTAACCAAGAATGGTTAAAAGAAGAACAAAGCAATGAACCATCCAAACAGTATGATTTTGATGCAAATTCCATGAGTTTTTAGTTATATTACTTGAATGCTATGAATGGAAGATTTCTCATGAAATTTTGCAAGACTTTGATGCAATTGTTTCGATGATTTCAGGGAAGAAGAGGCTAGGCAAGGAAGCAACAAAGTCAATAAAGGAAGCTTGAATATCACATGTGGAGTTTAAGTTCCAGTTTAAGCCTAAACTAGAGCTTAAATGCCAGAATCATGAAGGCTAAGAAATGCTGAAACTGAAGTTTAACCTCCAGTTTAACCTTAAACTGGAGGTTAAACGCCAGAATGAAAGTCTCACCAAAGAAGCATTCCACGTTTAACCTCCAGTTTAACCTTAAACTGGAGGTTAAACGCCAGAATGAGAATGCCAATCAGGAAGCATTTCCACGTTTAACCTCCAGTTTAACCTTAAACTGGAGGTTAAACGCCAGAAATGGGAAGTACACCAGGGAGCCATTTCCACGTTTAAGCTCCAGTTTGACCTTAAACTGGAGCTTAAACGTGTTCGACCAGGTTTTCTCCTCCAGGGTTGCTTTCTCCATTTCCACGTTTAAGCTCCAGTTTAACCTTAAACTGGAGCTTAAACGTGTTCGACACCTCCAGGGCTACCTTTCTCAGCTTCCACGTTTAAGCTCCAGTTTAACCTTAAACTGGAGCTTAAACGTGTTCGACCTCCAGGATGCCTTCTTCCATTTCCACGTTTAAGCTCCAGTTTAACCTTAAACTGGAGCTTAAACGTGTTCGACCTCCAGGGCTGCCTTTTCTATCTCCACGTTTAAGCTTCAGTTTAACCTTAAACTGAAGCTTAAACGTGTTCGACTAAGTTACCCTCCAGGGCTGCCTTCTTCCATTTCCACGTTTAAGCTTCAGTTTAACCTTAAACTGAAGCTTAAACGTGCTTCCACAAAAGGCATCACTGGAAGTGTCTGGCATTTAAGCTACAGTTTAAGCTTAAACTGCAACTTAAACGCCACTCTTGGAAAAGGTTTCTGGGCCAACAATATTGCGGTTTAAGTTAGTATTTGAGCACAAACATTAACTTAAACTTACTCTGGTATGAAACCCAATTGAATATCATGGTTTAGGGGATTGGGCCCGAAGGATTGATGAGTCTGAAATTTCAATTTATTGAGTCATGTGTCATTATTTGATTATCACTAAGTTGGCTCAATGAATGTTACAGATTTTGGATCAACAGCCTCATCAAGATTATGGATCATAAACCCAAGGCAAAAGGAAAGCAGGGGAGAGGCCTCAAAGCCCAAGAAACACAACAGAAGCTCAATATAGAAAGCGTATAAATAGGATAGAATTTAAGTTAGGAGGAACTTTTTACCTTTTCATTGAGCTAGTTTTCATATCTTTGTAATTGAATTCAGAGCTATGACTCACTAAACCCCCTTTCATTGGGTTAGGGAGCTCTATTGTAATTCAATGAATCAATAATAGTTTATCTTCTTCTTCAATCTTTTCTCTTGAATTTTGTTAGAAAGCTTCTCGATCTAATTCCATTGGGTAGTTGTCTTGGGAAAGAAACTACCCATAATTGGAATCCTTCGGAACCTTGGGAAAGGAATGGAGGATTCATGCTAGAGAAGCTTTCTCACAGTGAATTGGATTGGGGTTTGGATGGATATTGTGACATGTAATCCTACCAAATTGTGGTTCATGAAACTGTGTGGTATAATCAGTGATCGAGCATCATCTCTTCTTATGAACATTTAAACCAAGGGATTGGGAATTTGTTCGTTTTTAGAGAGAATTGGTGAACCAAGGGATTGGGATCCAATCATATAAGATTGCCAAGCAAAATTCAATGAACGCATTGCTTGAGGAAGAGATAAACATGTTTTGATTCGGAGATCTCAATATCTCCTATAACCCAATGAATTCCCCATTTCTGATTTCCACTTTCTCTTTACATTCTGCAATTACATTCATGCAATCACCCCCATTCCCTTTTAATTTCAGCAATCTAGCTTCTGCTCTTTACTTCATGCAATTTAAGATTCCGCCATTTAAATTTCTTGTCATTTACTTTTCCCGCCAATTTTACATTCCGCAATTCTCATCTAAATCTTGATTCCGCTCAACTAGAACACACTTCTAATCCGAATTGCTCACTCAACCAATCCTTGTGGGATTCGACCTCACTCTATTGTGAGTTTTTACTTGACGATAACCGGTGCACTTGCCGGAAGGAATTTTGCCGATCGTGCAATTTCCTAAATCGTAGCATAACTAGTTTATGCGCATCACAAGCCTCTTTCCACCAAACACCTCCATTTGACCCTAATTCTTACCCACCATACCAACCACCTTTTGAACCATATGAGCCATACATGGAACCACCATGCCAATATCAATACTCCCAAGAACTACCTCAATATACACCACCACTTTACCAAGAAAAACCACTTCCCTACCATGAATCCTTTCTCCAAAATAATGAACCCTCTTATCCACTCCAATCCTCAATGGATGAAATCCTTAGCCTTATACTTCAAGGGCAAGGAGAAATACAAAGGGAAACACTAGAATTTTTTACTACCTTGACCAAGGTAGTAAGCATTTTAGCCTCCCAATGCTTGAGCACTCAAAGCACTCCCATGGTCACATGTGGAGAATTAATTGAAGAGCAAAGCATGAAGGAGAGATTGGAAACTCCGGTAGAGAAAGGGAAATGCTATATTGTGTTAGAACAATTGGAGGAACCTATAATCATTGAAGAAAAGGAAGAAGTGGTTGAAGACCTAGCAGATGCAGAACCTCCATGGGAAGCTAAAATCATAGAAAATCCATCCAAGAAGATTGAATTTGGTGTTAAGGAGGAAATGGCACAACCTCCAAAACAATTTTTGAATGAAGACTTTGAGGGAATGGAGCAAGAATTGTGTTCCCTTGGTGATGAAGATCATGCATCCAACCTACTTGGTGGTGAATCCTTTGAGTTTGAAGAACCTTCTCCCACTGAGATAGAAAGAAATGTGGAGGTAGATTTCTCTCTTCCTTCAATATATGATTTGAGTGATGGAGAAGAGTTAGATGAAATTGATGAACAAAGGATTGAGAAGGAAGAAGTTTGTAAAGAGGTGGAGACAATCAAGGAAAAACACAAGGGAGTAGAGCTTGCAAGGACATTGGAAATACCTCCCCCAAAGCCACCACCATCCATTCTTTCATTCAAGTGGGTAAATTCCTTATACTTGAGCTTTATTATTCCCCTTGAATATGGCTTGCTTGAAACGGATGGTCAACTTAGATATATTTGTGGCTTTAAGAGCAAAAGGGAGATGGTTAGTGGTTGGCAATGTAAATCAAAGTTCATGATGGTTGCATGCCCAAAGCTTAATAGCAAGGGTTGGTGTAGAACTAGATTGCTTGGGTCTAAGATGATGTTTGGTCACTTGAATGAGAATTCCAAAACTATGGCACCCAAATGGAATAATGATGACCAACATGAAGATGGGTGTAGAAATAAGATATGGGATCTCGGCATACATGAGGATCAAATTTGGCAGCCCTTAGCTTGTGTAGAACTCTATCAAGGCTTGGAGTTATTAAATTTGAAGAATGGAGCCTATTGGAGATTCAAACATTGGTGGATGTTCAAAGATAGCTTCAAACACAAGCCACCTTGATAAGGAGCTCCCCATAAGTCCAACTTAAGGACAATAAATAAAAGTGCTAGGTGGAAGACACCCCACCAAGGTAAAATCTTTTCATTTTCTCTTTTGTAAATATTGATAGAATAGGTTTGATTTCATGTTTTGTTTTGTTCGATGAGTACATTTGGAAGTTTGGTCTGTTAAATAACGTTTTAGGGTGTTTTGGTAGCTGTTTGGAGGTTTGGAAGGCTTGGTTTGGTTCAAGAACTTGGAAAAATTTTGAAAAACAGGGCACCAACCCACGCGTACGCGTGACCCAAGCATTTTCGACCATCCATGTAACGGCCTAGCCTTTTGCCTCGATGAAATGACGCTTTTTCGGGATCAAATGGAATTTTTAGGAATTTTAGTGCATATAAGCACCTCCACTGCACAGGTGCTATGTCATCAAGCTGCTGAGTCAGCAGCTTGATTGCACAGACACCTCTCCTAATCTAAGCAGGCACGTCGCAAAAAGTTGCATTTTTGAACCACTTCGGGTCCGAATTTCAAAATTCTGATTTCCGTAGTTTGTCTCTATGTGACGAGCCGGTCTCGAATTTCGAGAGAAAAATTATATTAATATAATATTCATATATTATTATTTTATTTGGAATACTATATTATTATTTTCTCTAATGTGGTTAATATTGATCTATGTTTGGTAATATAATAACTGAGCTAGAAATCTACCGGTAATGGATAATACCGGCATTCTTAGATGAACTTAGCAATGCTAATGCTTCATCATATATCTTTTATTCTCATGATTATCATGTTACTAGTATTATTTATACTAGTAAAGCTCATGCTTATCCTTAAGTAGTATAATCTGATGTATCTAATTTTCGTAATTATCTTCAGAATGATATTTTATTATCAAACTCTGATGAGTCAGCACCCAGTGACACGTGGCTCTCCCAGAGTTAGCCACCACATGTTTCCTTTCTTGCACTCCAAGCAAAGCTTTCTTAAGGAGAAAGTAAGAAATACTTTTGTTCTAATACATCTAGCTTCCGTAATTATCCTTTCTTGAGATATTTTTACACCAAAATTTAGGATAATGCATATCCAAACCCCACGTTCTCCCATGTATCATCATTACTATCATTTTTACTTTCTAAACAACTTAGAATTCGAAATTCTTGAGAGAGAAATGGAAGAACTTCCATGAAAACTTCCATGAACACCTAAGCTTCTTTCTCCGTTCTTTTTCAAACTAAAACCCCTATCAAAATTCTATTCCGACCAAAATGATCACCTCTTCCTCCTCTTCATTTCTATATCAATTTTCATGGAGTAAATCAAGGCATGATGGCTGCTCCTCCTCCTTGAAGTTTCATCCATGGTGGGAACTCAAGCTGATGATGTTTTCTTCATGTTTTCTCTTAAGATCTCTTGTTCAATCACCACAGGCTCTAAGAAAACGTGATTTCTAGCTGCCTTGAAGTGAGGAAAACCTACTTTTCACCATCATGAAGCTTCATCCTTCATGGTTCATATGGTTCTAAAGTTGTTTTTGATGTTAAAATAGGCGTAAAAGTGCTTTTGGGAGCTTGTTCTTGGTTCAATTCTTGGCAGCTGAAAAGGAGGTAAGGTTTGGTAAATTAATCAATGATTGGTTTGGTTCTTGAAGTGTTAAATCAGCTCTTGTTGCTTGAAGCTTGATTTTGAGTGTTTGTGTGATGGTTTGATCATGAGATCTTGTTGTTTAATGCTTGAAAATCAAGTTTTTGATGGTTCTGAAGTTCTTGTTGTTGCTGCTGGAAAACGTGGCTTTCCAGCCATGAAATTCATGATATTTGATGTGTTTTTGATGTGTATTTGATGGCTGAAATGTTGCTCTTTGGTTTGGTCAAAATCAGGTAAAAATAGGTTACCGAAAAGATTGAAAAACTAGTTGAAAATCAAGCTGAAATCTGATGAACTTTTGGAAAAATATTTTTGGTCTTTGAAGGACAAGAAAAACGTTGGTTTTGATGATTTGGGGTCAAATTATAATTATTAAAAAGTTTGGGATTGAAAGTTAATTAAAGAAAAGTTAAGGGGCCAAAGTGCAGATATTAAAAGTTAAGGGGTCAAAATGCAATTTCCAAAAAATTCAGGGGTCAAAATGCAATTTTTGAAAGTTGAATAAAATATTATTATTTTAATATTAAAATATTAAAATATTATTTTATTGTTAATATTATTCTATTAATAATAATAAAATATTGATAAAAAGACAGTTTTTCCTAAAAGCCTCAGGAAGGCAGTTGTGAGTCCAGAATTCCTTAATTCTCTTTATTAAACACCTAAGGAAGAGTTCAAGTGAAAGTATTGAGGTATGTATGGTAATGAAAGAGGTTTTAGAAACTTTCATACATGTTGGAAAGAAAAGGAATTAAAAGCTATATAGCAGTGTGCTTGACCTTACAGAGTAAGCAGAGAATTGTAAAATGAGCTCACTGTGATGTTGTGATGCTTGATTTATGATAGTGGAAAGATGATGAAGATGATTACTAAGTGATGAAAAGTATGGTTATATGTGACTTATGAGCCTTCGGGCGATGCTTATGAATATTATGCGGTGACGCCTGTATTGGATGTTGCTTCCCAGACAGGCTGCAGTAGAGATGTACCAGCCCTACAAGCTGAATGCTTGGTAGAGGCCTGATTCGCATACCTACGGTATATTGAGATTTGAGAAAATACCAGCCCTGCAAGTCGAGAGTACTTGGTAGAGGGTATGCGGTACTTAATCTGGGATTAAGTTCTGGGAAGGCCTTATCTGACCTGGAGGGTCGGATTGCGTCGGGTGCGGGTCGAAACCGACAAATGAGCTCATTACCTGCAGTAGGATCAGACATGCATCATACTTGTTTGTGCATATTTTAATTGGTTTGCCTATGTGAACAACTTTGTTTAATTGCTAACTGCTATACTTGACGTAACTGCTTTTGATTGTGTTTGAATCTCATTACTTGTGTTTGTAACTGATTGTATGGATTGTGGTGATTGGATGTTGATTGAGTTGTTTGGGCCTAAGGCTGTGGTTGGTTTGTTTGAGGTCTAGCTTTGTATAAAGTATCTGACTGATTCAGCATAGACTTAATGAACCTATGCTTGGAACAAGATGATAATTTATACCGCGTAGGTAACTTCTTTTATGTTTATAGTCTAGTAAAGTATGAAAAATCAAACTCTTACAACATAGACTTAATTGAACCTATGCTTGGGACAAGTTGGTCATTCATACCATTAGGAAACTTTTCAGATTCTTATATCTGGAAAAGAAGTTTGGATTTATGGTTAATTAACTGATTTCTTTTGAAAAGGTTTTGAATATTTGATTGTTAAACCATCAATTTTCAAAGGATTTAGAAACTTGCAAGCAGACATTATAAATGGACTTAACTATGAATCCCGACCTTACTAAGAACTCCCCAGTTCTTACCCCTTACACCTCTTCAGATGGACACGAGAGTCCTGCCCTACGAGATTAATCATCCGTACATCCACGACGACCCAGTGCGCAGCTACGAGTATTACATCCGATGTGTGGCACCTTGTGTACGTAATTATATAGTACGTGACTCTGAGATCGAGGATATCTCTTCTGGTAGCAATGAGCCAGATGGGGCACCAGCGAGCAGGCATCATCACCTACCCAACGGTTTTCTGTGAGGGGCTTTTGGATCAGAGACGAGGAGACTTTTGAGGCGTCCATTCTAACCACGGTACCTTAGAGTGTTTCCCTCACTTGTACTAGCATGCTTAGAGGGAATAGGCATGTCATAGAGTTAGCCTAGCCTGGGTGCCAGCTTAGGGGCTTTTGGACAGGCCAGGACCCGGGACGTCTTATGTATATATGTGTATATATTATATGAGTCACTAACTGAAGGATGCAGTGTTATAATTCCTTACTGGTATAACTGAGCTGCTTCTGTATTATGATGTATATTGTGGTGTGATATTCTATGTATTACCTTTTACAATTCCTTGAATGTGTGTACTCATGTTTCGTTGTTATACTCTATGTATGCGACTCTAAACTACTATTGTTTTAAAAAAAATTACTCGAAACTCGCGAGGTGTTAACAACGAACAGGCTTATATTTATTAAATATTACTTAAGTTGGGGAAACAAGTTGGTAACGTTCAATTTTTAGTATGATCATGACATGCTGGAAGTTGGGCCGTTACAATTTGGTATCAGAGCTGTCCTTCCTGTTAGAGCCTGAGGAATGGACTGGATCATGCTTCATTGCATGCTCTGTAGTTCGTCTCATGCTTATAGGATATCCATGTGATATGTGTTGCATGATTGTCTTTGTGCCTTCATTCTGAGAATGTTCACGCCCAACTTGAGGTATTGAGACTGATCACCTTGGTATCGATTGTTTGGTGTGAACAAGATTAGGATGAGTTTACAGAGACGCAGCGCTTGGGGAGAGACTACTGCTAACATTCCGTACGAAACGATGATAACCTATTTACTGCTATTCACGCTATGGTTGAGGCTGTGCGTGAAACGGCGACTGCTACTACTTCAGCAGTTGATCGTTTGGGAAAGCGTAATAGTGGTAATGGAGGAAGAATGAGATAGGATATGGGTAAGCAATCTCAGCAGGCACAAGTGCGACCAGTGTGTAGGCAGTGTGGAAAGGAGCATGGAGGTAGACCTTGTCAACCTGCAGGCATTATCTGTTTTTCTTGTGGTCAACCTGGACATATGGCTAAGGACTGTCCGAAGAAGCCAATACAAGGAATAGATAGGCCGCGATAGCAGGGATGTGTGTTTGCCATGATTGCTGATGATGCAATGAAATCAGACTCCCTAATCCAAGGTCAGTGTTATGTCAAATCTCGACTCTTAACTGTATTGTATGACTCTGGTGCGTCACATTCTTTTATTTCTACGACTGTTGCGCATGAGTAGGGATTAGATTCTACTGTGTTAAATTATGATCTGATTGTCCATACAACTATATTTCATAATGCCTTGACTAGACGAGTGTGTCAACAGGTACCTTTTGTTATTGAGGTTAGGACTTTCATACATGACCTGGTCGACTTGCCTTTATGTGGTATAGATATTATCTTAGGTCTAGTTTGGTTGTCTAATCATCATGTTTTCCTTGATTGTTCTAAACGAAATGCTATATTCCCAATATTTGGCATGCATATTGAGTGAGTTGAGTCTTATACCTTTTATTTGAGTTTCCTAAGAGTTACCTTTAGTAGTAGTGGGTTAGAGGGTTATGTTCTATTATCTGCTAGCTCAAAGAGTGATGAACAAGCTTTGGAGAAAATCTGAGTGGTAAAGGAGTTTCCTGATGTTTTCCCTGATGATATACCTGAACTTCCACCCCAGAGAGAGATAGAATTCAGTATTGACTTGGTGCTTGGAACCAGACCAATTTTTATAGCATTGTATTGGATATCATCATTGGAACTGGCAGAATGGAAGAAATAGTTAGATGAGTTACTGAGAATGAAGTTTATTCGTCTGAGTGTATCACTATGGGGAGCTCTAGTGTTACTGGTATAGAAAAAAGATAGTGGGACGAGATTTTGTGTAGATTATCTGCAACTGAACAAGATTACAATCAAGAATAAGTATTCACTACTGAGGATAGATGATCTAATGGACCAGCTGAGAGGTGCGACAGTATTCTCTAAGATTTCTTTGCAGTCGAGTTACCATCAAATTTGAGTGAAGGACTCGGATGGTTAAGACTGCCTTTCAAACTAGATACTAAGAGGATGGAAGCTGTATATGAAACGGTTAAAGTGTGAGCTTTGTTTGGCAAAAGTGGCATTCATGGGACATGTGATCACACAAGACGGTATAATGGTAGATCCTTCAAAGAATGATGCAATGATACAATGGAAACAACCTACAACAGTTAAAAAAGTTCGTAGTTTCTTGGGGTAGCAGGATATTATTTGTGGTTTATTGAAGGTTTTTCACAGATAACTTTACCCTTGACTTACCTCACAAGGAAGGAAGTTCCGTTTGAATGGACAAAAAAGTGCGAAGAAAGTTTTGAAACTTTAAAGAAAAAGTTGACGACGGTATCAGTTTTGGTGTTACCAGACCCACAGGAACCTTTTGAGGTGTAGTATAATAATTCTTTTAAGAGATTTGGATGTGTATTGATGCAGCATAGGAATATAGTGGCATATGCTTTGAGACAGCTGAGACCTCATGAAAAGAATTATCCGACACATAATCTAGAATTAGTGGCAGTGGTTTTTGCACTCAAGATCTAGAGACACTATTTGCATGGAGCTCAATTGAAAGTTTTCTCTGATCATAAGAGTTTGAAGTATATCTTTGATCATAAAGACCTTAACATGAGGCAGAGACGATTGATGGAATTCCTAAAAGATTATGACTTTAAGTTAAGCTATCATCCTGGAAAGGCAAATATAGTCGCAGATGCTTTGAGTCGAAAGAGTTTGGGCATATCCCTGACGATGATCAAGGAAGAAGAGATGATCTCAGTCTTTGAAAGCTTAAAACTAGGAATAAGAGAGACAAAGCTACATTTTAGTACAACATATCACATACAGACTGATGAGTAGATAGAATGAACGATTCGTACTTTGAAAGATATGTTGAAATCTTGGGTGAAAGATCAACAAGGTAACAGGGACAAATATTTGCTGTTGGTTGAGTTTGCTTATTATAATAGTTATCAACAAAGCATCAAAATGGCACCGTATGAAACCTTCTATGAAAGAAAGTGTCAGTCACCATTATGCTGATATGACAAGGATGAAGGTAGGGTTTTGGGGCCAGAATTAGTACAAGAGACTGCTGAATGGATTAAGCACATTCGAGAAGAGAATCAAACTGCTCAAAGTCGACAAAAGAGCTATGCAGATATTAGGCATAGGCCCTTAGGGTTTAGTAACGGTGACCATATTTTCTTAAGAGTGACACCTACAATTGGGATAGGTAGAGCTCTTAGAACTAAGAAATCGAGTCCACGATACTTAGGTACTTTTCAAGTTCTTAAAAGAGTCGATCCAGTAGCATACCAAATAGCCCTCCTTTCTTATTTGTCAAACCTTCACGATATTTTTCCTGTTACACAATTCAAGAAATATAATCCCTAAAAAAGCCACATTTTACAACCAAAGATAGCTCAGCTACGAGCTGACTTAACATATCAAACTTTACCAGCCAGAATTGTGGAACGAAGTGACAAACAGCTGAAAAGGAAAACAGTACCATTGGTTAAGGTGGTGTGGGAACAAACTAGTATTGAAGAGTACAAATGGGAACTAGAAGACAAGATGAGGAAAGACTATCTGTTTCTCTTTAAAGGTAATTAAAATTTTGAGGGAAAAATTTTCTTTTAGGAGGGTAGAATGTAACGGCCTAGCCTTTAGCCTCGATGAAATGACGCTTTTTCAGGATCAAATGGAATTTTTATGGAATTTTTAGGAATTTTAGTGCATATAAGCACCTCCACTGCACAGGTGCTATGTCATCAAGCTGCTGAGTCAGCAGCTTGATTGCACCAGATACCTCTCCTAATCTAAGCAGGCACGTCGCAAAAAGTTGCGTTTTTGAACCACTTCGGGTCCGAATTTCAAAATTATGATTTCCGTAGTTTGTCTCTATGTGACGAGCTGGTCTCGAATTTCGAGAGAAAAATTATATTAATATAATATTCATATATTATTATTTTATTTGGAATACTATATTATTATTTTCTCTAATGTGGTTAATGTTGATCTATGTTTGGTAATATAATAACTGAGCTAGAAATCTACCGGTAATGGATAATACCGACATTCTTAGATGAACTTAGCAATGCTAATGCTTCATCATATATCTTTTATTCTCATGATTATCATGTTACTAGTATTATTTATACTAGTAAAACTCATGCTTATCCTTAAGTAGTATAATCTGATGTATCTAATTTTCGTAATTATCTTCAGAATGATATTTTATTATTAAACTCTAATGAGTCAGCACCCAGTGACACGTGGCTCTCCCAGAGTTAGCCACCACATGTTTCCTTTCTTGCTCTCCAAGCAAAGCTTTCTTAAGGAGAAAGTAAGAAATACTTGTGTTCTAATACATCTAGCTTCCGTAATTATCCTTTCTTGAGATATTTTTACACCAAAATTTAGGATAATGCTTATCCAAACCCCACGTTCTCCCATGTATCATCATTACTATCATTTTTACTTTCTAAACAAGTTAGAATTCGAAATTCTTGAGAGAGAAATGGAAGAACTTCCATGAAAACTTCCATGAACACCTAAGCTTCTTTCTCCGTTCTTTTTCAAACTAAAACCTCTATCAAAAATCTAATCCGACCAAAATGATCACCTCTTCCTCCTCTTCATTTCTATATCAATTTTCATGGAGTAAATCAAGGCATGATGGCTGCTCCTCCTCCTTGAAGTTTCATCCATGGTGGGAACTCAAGCTGATGATGTTTTCTTCATGTTTTCTCTTAAGATCTCTTGTTCAATCACCACAGGCTCTAAGAAAACGTGATTTCTAGCTGCCTTGAAGTGAGGAAAACCTACGTTTCACCATCATGAAACTTCAGCCTTCATGGTTCATATGGTTCTAAAGTTGTTTTTGATGTTAAAATAGGCGTAAAAGTGCTTTTGGAAGCTTGTTCTTGGTTCAATTCTTGGTAGCTGAAAAGGAGGTAAGGTTTGCTAAATTAATCAATGATTGGTTTGGTTCTTGAAGTGTTAAATCAGCTCTTGTTGCTTGAAGCTTGATTTTGAGTGTTTGTGTGATGGTTTGATCTTGAGATCTTGTTGTTTAATGCTTGAAAATCAAGTTTTTGATGGTTCTGAAGTTCTTGTTGTTGCTGCTGGAAAACGTGGCTTTCCAGCCATGAAATTCATGATATTTGATGTGTTTTTGATTTGTATTTGATGGCTGAAACGTTGCTCTTTGGTTTGGTCAAAATCAGGTAAAAATAGGTTACCGAAAAGATTGAAAAACTAGTTGAAAATCAAGCTGAAATCTGATGAACTTTTGGAAAAATATTTTTGGTCTTTGAAGGACAAGAAAAACGTTGGTTTTGATGATTTGGGGTCAAATTATAATTATTAAAAAGTTTGGGGTTGAAAGTTAATTAAAGAAAAGTTAAGGGGCCAAAGTGCAGATATTAAAAGTTAAGGGGTCAAAATGCAATTTCCAAAATGTTCAGGGGTCAAAATGCAATTTTTGAAAGTTGAATAAAATATTATTATTTTAATATTAAAATATTAAAATATTATTTTATTGTTAATATTATTTTATTATTAATAATAAAATATTGATAAAAAGACTGTTTTTCCTAAAAGCCTCAGGAAGGCAGTTGTGAGTCCAGAATTCCTTAATTCTCTTTATTAAACACCTAAGGAAGAGTTCAAGTGAAAGTATTGAGGTATGTATGGTAATGAAAGAGGTTTTAGAAGCTTTCATACATGTTGGAAAGAAAAGGAATTAAAAGCTATATAGCAGTGTGCTTGACCTTACAGAGTAAGCAGAGAATTGTAAAATGAGCTCACTGTGATGTTGTGATGCTTGATTTATGATAGTGGAAAGATGATGAAGATGATTAGTAAGTGATGAAAAGTATGGTTATATGTGACTTATGAGCCTTCGGGCGATGCTTGTGAATATTATGCAGGGACGCCCGTATTATGATGTTGCTTCCCAGACAGGCTGCGGTAGAGATGTACCAGCCCTGCAAGCTGAATGCTTGTTAGAAGCCTGATTCGCATACCTGCGGTATATTGAGATTTGAGCAAATACCAGCCCTGCAAGTCGACAGTACTTGGTAGAGGGTATGCGGTACTTAATCTGGGATTAAGTTCTGGGAAGGCCTTATCTGACCTAGAGGGTCGGATTGCGTCGGGTGCGGGTCGAAACCGACAAATGAGCTCATTACCTGCAGTAGGATCAGACATGCATCATACTTGTTTGTGCATATTTTAATTGGTTTGCCTATGTGAACAACTCTGTTTAATTACTAACTGCTATACTTGACGTAACTGCTCTTGATTGTGTTTGAACCTCATTACTTGTGTTTGTAATTGATTGTTTGGATTGTGGTGATTGGATGTTGATTGAGTTGTTTGGGCCTAAGGTTGTGGTTGGTTTGTTTGAGGTCTAGCTTTGTATAAAGTATCTGACTGATTCAGCATAGACTTAATGAACCTATGCTTGGAACAAGATGATCATTTATACCGCGTAGGTAACTTTTTTTATGTTTATAGTCTAGTAAAGTATGAAAAATCAAACTCTTATAGCATAGACTTAATTGAACCTATGCTTGGGACAAGTTGGTCATTCATACCATTAGAAAACTTTTCAGATTCTTATATCTGGAAAAGAAGTTTGGATTTATGGTTAATTAACTGATTTCTTTTGAAAAGGTTTTGAATATTTGATTGTTAAACCATTAATTTTCAAAGGATTTAGAAACTTGCAAGCGGACATTATAAATGGACTTAACTATGAACCCCGACCTTACTAAGAACTCCCCAGTTCTTACCCCTTACACCTCTTCAGATGGACACGGGAGTCCTGCACTACGAGATTAATCATCCGTACATCCACGACGACCCAGTGCGCAGCTACGAGTATTACATCTGATGTGCGGCACCTTGTGTACGTAATTATATAGTACGTGACCCTGAGATTTAGGAAATCTCTTCTGGTAGCAATGAGCCAGATGGGGCACCAACGAGCAGGCATCATCACCTACCCAACGGTTTTCTGTGAGGGCCTTTTGGATCAGAGACGAGGAGACTTTTGAGGCGTCCATTCTAACCACGGTACCTTAGAGTGTTTCCCTCACTTGTACTAGCATGCTTAGAGGGAATAGGCATGTCATAGAGTTAGCCTAGCCTGGGTGCCAGCTTAGGGGCTTTTGGACAGGCCAGGTGATGCACAGAAAACTTGACCCATAACAAATTTCCTTCGACAAGTGTACCGAATTTGTCGTCAAGTAAAAACTCATAATAGAGTGAGGTCGAATCCCACAAGGATTGATTGATCAAGCAACTTTAATTAGAGGAATGTTCTAGTTGAGCTAATCAGAAATTGAGTTGAGAATTGCAGAAAATTAAATGGCGGGAAAGTAAATGGCAGAAAGTAAATTACAGAATCTTAAATGGGAATGGGGGAATTGCTCATAAATGTAAATGATAGAAATTAAAGAGAATGGGTAAGATCAGAAATGGGGAGTTCATTGGGCTTAGGAGATGTTGCATTCTCCGGATCAATCTCATTTACATTTCTTCCTCAATCAATGCACTCATTGATCTCCTTGGCAATATTAAGTGATTGAATTACAATTTCTTGTAATTCAATCTCTCAAATCTTGATCAATAGCCAATTCCTTGGTCAATTGCTCATGAGAAGAGATGAAGTATGGTCACTGATTATACCACATGCATTTCCCAAATCAAGCATTGAGAGGATTATAGTCACATATCCATCCAAACCCAATTTGGTCCAGCATGAGAAAGCATTTCTAGCTTGATCTCTTCATTCCTCTTCCGAGGTTCAGAAGAGATACAAGTTTGAATAGTTTCTTTTCCAAGATAACTACCCAATTGGATGAAGATCGAAAGCTTTCAAGTAAAATCAAGAGAAAAGATAGAAGAAGAATAATGAAAACTAGTATTGATCCATCAAATTACAATAGAGCTCCCTAACCCAAAAGAAAGGGGTTTAGTTATTCATAGCTCTGGAAAATGAAAACAAAGATGGAGAATACATAATGAAAACTAGAAGTGCAGAGAAAGTAAATACAGGAAGTAGTTCTATGCTATTTTCCAACTCCCGGAACTCCCTCAAATAATTCAAAGCTACTCCTATATATACTACTCTTCTCATCTTCTAGTTGGTTCTTCAAGTCTTGGGCCTTTGGATCTTGAGTTTGAAGCAGTTCTTTTCTTCATTTGGGCTTGGCTTTACTTGCAGAGAGAAAGTGTGAAGTGGGCAGAGACTTTAGCTCAGGGCGTTAGGGGTGTTAACGTTTAGTGAAAATATGAGTTCGAGAACGTTAGTGACAATCAACTTTCTCACTAACGTTCCTAAGTAAAAGCCACGTTAACTTCAATGTTAGTAGCACAAACGTTGCCACTAACGTTGCCTCTAGGTCCTTCGCACACGTTATTTGGGCTTAACTTTCCTAATAACGTTGAAAAGCCCCCCTTGCTCCTACGTTAGAGCCCACGTTAACTTAGTTAACGTGGTTCTTTAACGTGGGCTTGCTATCCTTCGAGAACGTTAGTGACACTCAACATTGTCACTAACGTTCCAATGTGCCCCCATGTCTCACGTTAGAGCCCACGTTAACTTAGTTAACGTGGCATTGCTTAGCCATCCCAATGTTAGTGACAATGTTGAGTGTCACTAACGTTGGCTCATCTTTTACTCATCCACGTTAGCTTCCACGTTAACTAAGTTAACGTGGAAGTTAACGTGGCTCATAGTGGCTAGTGTGGCTCCTTCCAACGTTAGTGACAATGTTGAGTGTCACTAACGTTGGCCATCACCTTCTTCTTTCACGTTAGCCTCCACGTTAACTAAGTTAACGTGGAAGTCAACGTGGCTCCTTGGGGTTGTGTGGTTGCTTCCAACGTTAGTGACAATGTTGGGTGTCACTAACGTTGTCGACCACCCTTGCCTATTCACGTTAGCTCCCACGTTAACTAAGTTAACGTGGCATTGTGCACTTAAGCCAACGTTAGTGACAATGTTGAATGTCACTAACGTTTGCTTCCTTTCACCCTTTTAACGTTAGAGGCGACGTTAACTAAGTTAACGTGGACTCTAACGTGGCCACTTATGAGTATTGGCCAACGTTAGTGATAATGTTAAGTGTCACTAACGTTGGCTCAAATTTCCTTCTTCACATTAGAGTTCACGTTAACTTAGTTGTTGAGTTAAGAAATTAACTAAATTAATTAATGATGACAAACATTATTTTTGAGCAAAATAAATAATTAGTGTTGATTAATTATATCTACCTATTAACTAATTATTTATGTTATGCTGCAGGCCATAATTCAATTTAAGCAGCCCAAGTTGAATGAATGACAAAACAAGGCTAATGGGCTGAATGGTAAGGATGAATAGATCAAGCCCAAGCCATTTATCTCAAACAAATTCAACAAAGAAGCATAGCAAGGCACCAGGGGCTAAAGAGAGAAGAACCCGATCCAAGTTCAATTGTTTTTCAATTTCCCACCATCTTTTGATGAACCAAGAGCAACGTCTCTCTCCTCTCTAATCAAGTGACATCAAGACTTCAGAAAAAGCAAGAAAGAGAAAGAAAAGAAAAGCTTCTTCCATAAGCCATTAACCAAAGAAGCAAGAGAGAGAGAGTTGAAGCTTGAAGCACAGAAGCTAAAACAGAAATCCCAAGCTAAATCAAGCTTAAGAAAGGTAATCCATCTCATCTTGCATGCATCAAATCTTCATCCCTTCTTCCCAACTCTCTGCACTACCCGAAAATGGCTTTGAAGGAAAAGTTGGTCTCTGCCCTATTCTGCTTCACATCTACGGTCACAAGTGATACTTGGGGACCAAGTAGTTTTTCAATGGCTAAGATCAAGTTGACCACAAGAAGAGTTCTATTGTTACTGTTTTGTGGCTTTCGGTCAAGTTGGAAAAGTCAGAAGCAAAGGTTCTACTTTGATGCTTGAGAAGAAAAAGTAAGCTTGTGGGTTGGTGAAGCTCAAGGCTCAAGGTGTTGACCTTGAAAGAAGAACTCAGCCACATGCAAGGAGATATAAGAAGTTTGCTGTTCATTCAGAAACCAAGGAGAGAAAACCAGTGAATAGAGGTTTATGTTCTGAGAGAGCTCTTTGAAGAAGTTCAACTAACTGGACAGTGTTACCAAAATCAAAGGTGCATTCCGCCAGTATGAAGAACTGAATCAGAGGCTTGCTAATCTGGTTTTTCGCATAGCACAGAGGCTGTTGATGAAGTCAATCTCCTTCATGTTTTACTGATTGTAATGTACTTTTCTAAGCTTATCTTTCTGTAATTTCTTGAGAGAAAAGGCATTGTGAGAAAGCTTGAGAAAAAGCCATGAGTGGAAAAAGGCTGAGAGATACACTTGAGAGAAAAGCCTAGAGTTATTTTCTGATTTCTTTAGGTTGATTAAGTGTCTTGTATCTAGTATCAGAATGGTATCCCTTTCTTAGTTGGGTTAGCACTAAGAGGTATAGTTAGGTATTAGCATAGCCAATGTCAAGTTAGGTTAGAACTTGAGTGTGAAAGGATTGGGTCAATCCTGTGTTATTGGTGTATGTAATACTGTTTACTATAGTGAAATTCTTCCACAGTTGTGGAGGAGACTGGATGTAGGTTGCATAGCACAAGGCAACCGAACCAGGATACATGCTGGTGTTAGCTTTTCTCTTCTCTGCTGTGTTCTGTTTTCTGATATTCATGAGACAAAAATAAATTGTCTCATAAATTTCCACTGCTAAGTTAAAACAGAATCAGAATTGCAAATCTGTTTTAAAAGGGTAACAACAGTAATTAAAAGGAAGGCATAGATTCAAACCCCCCTTCTCTAAGCCTACCACAACCTTCAATTGGTATCAAGAGCTAAGGTCTCAAGAATCAAGCTTAACCGCTTGGAGCAAAGATCCAATGGCGAACAATCTGGGCACAACCACAATTGCCTACACCCTCACTGAAGGCCAGTCAAACAACCGGCCACCTTTCTTTAACGAAAAGAACTATTCCTACTGGAAAGAAAGGATAAGGATCTTCATCCAATCCATTGACTACAACTTATGGAAGATCGTTGTGAGTGGTCCCAAGATCCCAACAAAAACAAGTGCTGATGGAGTGGTGACTCCGAAAGAAGAAGCTGAATGGAATGAAGATGACAAGAAGAAGATAGAGCTGAACGCTAAAGCAATCAACCTTCTTCACTGTGCTATCAGCTTTGAAGAGTACCGGAAGGTGTCTAGATGCAAGACAGCCAAAGAAATCTGGAAAAAACTCCAGGTTACACACGAAGGCACTAAACAAGTCAAAGAAACGAGGATTGATATGCTGCGAAAAGAGTATGAGATGTTTAGCATGAAGGATGGAGAAAGCATTGATGAAGCATTTGAGAGATTCTCAATCATAATCAACAACCTTGATGCTATGGGTACAAACTATGCAGAACAAACCTTGGTGAGAAAACTCCTCAGAAGCCTCACAAAAGAGTGGGAAAACACTGCCACTGTCCTAACCGAGAGTAACAACATAAGTCCCATAACCTATGATGAGCTGAGAGGAAAACTCCTTGCCTATGAAGCCACACACACAAACACAGACTCAAAGAAAAAGAGAATAGCCCTCAAGTCACAAATAGAACCAAAAGAGAGTGAGTCTAGTGATGGTATTTCAGATGACGAACTTTTGTTTTTTGCTAGGAAATTTAGAAGGATGATGAAAAGCAAGAGCAAATACAAGGGTTCAAGTTCAAAGGAGCAAAAGATGGACTTGAGCAAGGTGACATGCCATCATTGCAAGGAGGCTGGACACTTCAAGTCAAACTGTCCAAAGCTCAAAAAGGAGGACAAAGACAAGAGGGAAAGGAAGAGAGTACTCATGGCAGCTTGGGAGGATCTTGAGAATGACTCAAATGAAGAAGAAGAATCTGAAGGAGATGACAAAGACTGCTTCATGGCTGGAAACAACAATCTTGATGAGGTAAACTATTATGATTTGACCATTGAGGACTTGCATGTTATTATTGATGATCTCACTTTAAACACATCAAAACTGCTTGATAAATACAATGAATGCAGATCTGAAAGAAATGTGTTAAGAGCTGAAAATGAATTTTTAAAAGAAAAAGTGAAGGAAACTGAATGTGCTTTGGACATCATTGAAGAAAACAGATTTCTAAAATCTGAACTTGAAAAATTAAAAGGAAAGCATATTGTGGATCCTTCGCATGAGTTAATTGCTGAAAATAAAAGATTAAATGATATGGTTAAAAGGCTGAATAGTGACTTAGCAAAATTTGCTCAAGGTTCTAGTAACTTGGACAAATTACTTGCAAGTCAAAGACCATTGTTTGAAAAATCTGGTTTAGGCTACATAGCCAAGGAAGATGCATCTTCTAATATTTCCTCTATAAAGTTTGTGGCTTCTTCATCAAATACCAAAACCATACCAAACAAATCTGGTATTGAAAATGCTCCAACATTTGAAGAAAAATTTGATGAAGTATACACAAGTGAAACTGACCCTTCACCAAAAACTGAACCGAGTTCAAACCGGCCAGGTTTGGGTTATATTTCGAAAAATGAGGCTGCTTTCAAGAAACCAACTTTTTACAACAAAACCTCATTTTTGAAAGGCAAAAATATTCAAAAAAATTCTGGTGAAAATGTCTTTGCAAAGAGGAATAACTTTACTAAAAATCAGTTTGTCAAAAGAAATGCATCTCCTCCAAGAACCAGAAAATTTCAAAGCTTTAATCATTTCAAGCAATATAACTCACATCAGTTTCAGCAACACACACCAGAAAATCATTGTGTTAATTGCAAGAAATTTGGTCACTCATATGCACAATGCTTCATTGAAAAGAGAGTTGTAGGAAACAAAGTCTACAATATTGTTTGTGATTTCAATGCACTTGGGCAACCAAGATGGATTAACTTCAAAGGATCCAAATTAATTTGGATACCTAAGGCTACTTGAAATTCATCATGCAGATTTGCCTAGCATCCAAGAACAAAAAGGACATGTGGTACATGGATAGTGGATGTTCAAGGCACATGACTGGAAGGTCAACCTACTTCATCAAACTAAATAAGTATGATGGAGGTTTTGTGACCTTTGGAGATGATGGTAAAGGTAAAATCATTGCTGTTGGAAAAGTAGGTAATGAGCAATCTACTTTCATTGATGATGTACTTTTAGTTTGTGGTTTAAAACACAATCTTTTAAGTATAAGTCAGCTGTGTGATTTGGGATATTTAGTTGTTTTCAAAAGGCTTGAATGCTGTGTTGTTAATGAAAAGACAAATGAAGTGATGTTTGTTGCCAAGCGTTTCAATAATATGTATGGACTTACTCTTGATGAACTAAAGAATCAAAATGTAGCTTGTCTTCACTCTAAAGAATCTGAAAAGTGGTTATGGCACAAGAGATTGGGCCATGCAAGTATGTTTCAAATAAACACTTGTAAAGAAAGAATTAGTAAGAGGTCTTCCTTTGATAAAGTTTGACAAAGACATCACTTGTGATGCTTGCCAAATGAGAAAACAAACAAAAAGTTCTTTTAAACCAAAGGAAGACATCTCTACTAAAAGACCACTTGAGTTGCTACACATTGATTTATTTGGTCCAACAAGAACTCAAAGCCTAGGTGGTAAACATTATGGTTTAGTAATTGTGGATGACTACACTAGGTTTGGTTGGGTTTTATTTCTTGCACACAAAAATGAAGCCTTTTCGGCCTTTGAACCTTTTTGCAAGAAAATTCAAAATGAAAAGGATTTGAAAATCTCTTCTATAAGAAGTGATCATGGAACTGAATTTGAAAATAATTTGTTTGAATCCTTTTGTGAGGAATTTGGAATATCTCACAACTTCTCTTGTCCAAGAACACCACAACAAAATGGTGTTGTGGAAAGAAGAAATAGAAGCATACAAGAAATGACAAGAGCCATGCTTTGTGAGAGCAATGTTCCAAAATTCCTTTGGGCTGAAGCGGTTAACACAGCTTGCCACATTTTAAATAGAACAATCATAAGGAAATTTTTGAAGAAAACCCCTTATGAACTTTGGAAAGGCTACCCACCAAACTTAGATTACTTGCACATCTTTGGATGCAAATGTTTTGTTTTAAATAACAAAGAAAATTTGGGAAAATTTGATCCAAAGGCTTATGAGTGTTTGTTTGTAGGATATTCCACAACTAGTAAAGCATATAGGGTTTATCATCAAGATGCTAGAATTATTGAAGAGTCCATACAAGTTACATTTTGTGATACTAACTTGGTGCAAAGCATTTTGGAAGATGGTGATGCAGGAAATCAAGCTCAAAATGAGGATGAAACTGCTCAGAATCATGGAAAAGAAAATCCTGGACAATCTGAACCAGAAACAGCAAATGCTGAAAATTCAAGAGACAATTCCATTTTTTCTCATGAATCTGAAGAAAATTCTGCAGACAGCAGCACACAGAATCCCTTGGTGACTGAATCTGCCTCCAAGTCCACCAGACCTCGTGAATGGAGATTCTTAAAGAATTATCCTGAGGAATTTGTCATTGGGGACGTCTCTCGTGGAGTGCAAACCAGGTCTTCCACCAGAAAGGCAAACGAAGGTTCAAACATTGCTCTTCTTTCACAAATAAAGCCTCAAAACGTCAAGGAAGCACTTAGTGACCCTTCTTGGGTTAAAGCTATGGAGGATGAGCTTCTTGAGTTTGAAAAGAACCAAGTGTGGACGTTGGTTCCAAGGCCAAGTGGAAAGAAAGTGACCGGCACCAAGTGGATATTCCGGAACAAGTTGGGAGAAGATGGTAGCATTGCAAGGAACAAGGCAAGGCTGGTGGCACAAGGATATGACCAAGAAGAAGGAATCGACTTTGATGAATCCTTTGCCCCTGTTGCCCGAATGGAAGCCATAAGACTTCTCTTAGCTTATGCTGCATTTTGTGGTTTTAAATTATACCAAATGGATGTGAAATGTGCATTTTTGAATGGAGTGATAGATAGAGAAGTGTATGTGGAGCAGCCTCCTGGTTTTGAAAATGAAGAGCATTTTGATCATGTTTTCAAACTATCTAAAGCTCTCTATGGTTTAAGGCAAGCTCCTAGAGCGTGGTATGAGAGACTTAGTTCTTTTCTTTTGAAAAATGGTTTTCAAAGAGGCACCACTGACACAACTCTATTCATCAAGAACTCTAATGATTCTTTTATTCTAGTCCAAATATATGTTGATGACATTATTTTTGGATCAGCAAATGAATCCCTTTGTTCTGAATTTGGAAAACTCATGACAAGTGAATTTGACATGAGTATGATGGGTGAACTTAATTTCTTCCTTGGGTTGCAAATTAAACAAACTGAAAAAGGTATTTTCATTCATCAAGAGAAGTATGCCAAAGAATTAGTTAAGAAATTTGGTATGGAAAATGCCAAACCCATGGGAACTCCCATGCATCCTAATTCTAAATTAGATAAGGGAGAAACTGAGAAAGATGTTGATGAGACTAGGTATAGAGGAATGATTGGCTCTCTTATGTACTTAACTTCCTCTAGACCCGATATTGTGCAAAGTGTTGGATTGTGTTCTAGGTTCCAATCCAAACCTAAAGAGTCACATCTTTCTGCAGTTAAAAGAATCATTAGATATGTTCATGGCACATCCAATTTTGGTCTTTGGTATCCTAAGATTGATGATTTTTCTGCAGTTGGTTATTGTGATGCAGATTTTGCTGGTGATAGAGTTGATAGAAGGAGCACTTCTGGTTTATGTTGCTTCCTTGGGAAGTCCTTAAATGTATGGTCAAGTAAGAAGCAACCAACAGTGGCTCTTTCCACTGCAGAGGCTGAGTATATAGCTGCTTCTTCTTGTTGTTCTCAGCTTTTATGGTTAAAAACATAGCTTGCTGATTACAAATTAAAGCCTGAAAATATTCCCCTGCTGTGTGATAATATGAGTGCCATTAATATTTCTAAAAATCCAGTTTTGCACTCTAGGACTAAACATATTGAAGTGAAATTTCACTCAATAAGAGAACATGTCCAAAAGGGGGATATTAGTATTCAATTTGTTAAATCAGAGGAGCAATTAGCAGATATTTTTACAAAACCATTAGCTGAGGATAGATTTTGCATGCTTAGGACTTGTTTAGGAATTTTGAGTTATGATTCCTTGTTTGAAAAATGCTAATGTATTTGCTGGAGCTTTTTGTCTCATAAACAGGTATGAGACAATTCTGGGCAGGTGATGAACGTTTCCCTCATGTCAACGTGTTCTGGGCTTGCTTCAAGTGAAAAATTGATCTGGACCAACCTCAATTCGGATCTGGGTTGTCCTATATGTTTCATTAAATCTAAATCACCTCAAGGCCCAAATATGAATGTTACAATCTTGTGTGTTAGTTTTTGATGACTTATGTGTTTCATGAAAAGTTTTCAATAAAGGTTTTGTGGCCCAAAAGATTTTCAAGAGGATCTAATTTTGGCCCAAAAGGGTGTTTCAGGTTAATATTGTTGTTTTAAAAAATTTTAAAATTAATTTTTAAAATCAAATAAAATCTTTTTGAATGAGGTCATGTCTTTTCAAGTCTTTTCAAATGGTGATGCAGTTGCATGGTTTTGGAAACTTGCTTTTTGGGTACGGTTACCAACACTCCCTCTCTTCCCTCCATAACTCCTTCTCCATCACTTCGGTTTTCACCACTACCCTTACTGCTCTCTCTTCTTCTTAAATTGAAACTAACCAAATGAGGAAGAAAACCATTGCAAAAAGGGCTCCTCGAGAGAAGGTTTTCAAGCTACCCACAAAGCCATCCACTCGCTCTCAAGACCACACCTTTACCCCTTCTCCTTCTCCTCCTACCTCTCCTCATCGCTGTGACCCCA
The DNA here is from genome assembly GCF_003086295.3 of Arachis hypogaea. Classification (NCBI taxonomy): domain Eukaryota; kingdom Viridiplantae; phylum Streptophyta; class Magnoliopsida; order Fabales; family Fabaceae; genus Arachis; species Arachis hypogaea. The sequence goes on from NC_092051.1 coordinate 56,533,573, forward strand.
TGGCTCGGACCAAAAACACTCCCAAGTTTCCTGCCTCTGCCAAGCCGACGCCACCACCAAAGACCACACCTTCCAAGCCTGGCTCCTCAAAACCAAGTTCAGCAAAGTCTGGCTCCTCCAAAGGCAAACGTCAGGCGACTGAGGAACCCATACCCGAACCATCTCAACCAAAATCCAGGTCGGTTCCAATGCGCTCTCAACGAGGTAACACTCGAGTCCCTCTCCAGAATGTTAAAGAACCAGACATTGGACCTTTTGATCACAAAGCTCACTTTTTGACTTCTCATTCGAACTATAACCCTTATAGATTCAAATCTGCCATGAACAATGATTTTTATGAGAAGGTTATCCAGTATCGTACCCTATGTCCCTCTTTTCTCGCTGATTTGCCATCTTTGAAAAGAAAAGGTTTTCCTTTTGTTGATACTTGATTTTTCTGGACTGGAATCACCTTTTTTATATCAAAAAACCTGTTTATCCCTTGTTGGTCAAAGAGTTTTATGCAAACATGACTTATCATGAGGGCACTGCTCATTCGTATGTCAAGGGCCGAGATATCATTTTAAACAATGAGACCGTCAGTGATGCTTTGAAGTATACTGATGTTGGGCCCTGTGCCTACACGTCAGTTAAGTGGGATGAAGGAGTTGGTGTTTCTTACAATGATGCCCTGGCTAGTATTTGTGAACATATCTCTTTAATAGATGGCATTACACCCACTCACAAAGCCCTAGGATATGAGCGTGCTCAACTGCACCGAATAGTCAATCATATTATTCTGCCTCAAAGCGGCTCATATCAAAGGGTTTCCTACACTGATACTCTTGTTTTATATGCCCTTCTCACCAAAACTGAAATTTCATTTGCATATTTGATGGTTAGATACATGTTTGACTCTGTTAGAAGTGAAAAGGACAAAGCTCTTCCTTATGGCATGTTTCTAACTTGTATTTTTGAGTATTTTGGTGTTGAGTTGACCAATGAGAAATATGAAAATAGACATTCATATCTAAAGGGAGGTGGTTCAGTGAAACAGCAAAAAGGACCCACTCGATCTGAACGAGTCGTCCTAGATGATGAAGATGAGGATTTTGTCCCTGAGGATTCCACTGCTCCTTCCACTGAGGGTACTTCCATTTCCACTGGGAAGAAATCCACTCTGCTGAATGTAGTCAGGGATGTTGCTCAAGAGTTTGTCTCTCAATCGAACCACTTGATTGAATTGAGCAAAGAGAAAAGGAAGCTGGCTAGCAAGCATGAGAACTTCCTGAAGAAGTCAAGGGATAGGGTGGCTGTACTGATGACCTTCATTGATAACCTTCAAAATGATGAAGATGCTGCCACTGATGTTGAAGAGGATGCTGTTTCGGAAGGGAATGGTTCTGATGCCTAGGATTTGTCTCATAAAAACTGCTGCTGCTCTCTTTTTGTCTCATGATTTCTGCTTCTTTTGCTACTTTTGAACTATTTCTTTTTGGATGACTGTAATAACTCTTACTATTGATACTCTTTAGACAGCTTAATTAGTACTTTGATCTGTGCTCTAACTCTTTTCTGCAGGATACAAGATTTTGTTTTTGTTGCTCTTATCCGCCCTTGATGACAAAAGGGGGAGTAAAATAGCAATAGGATAGGATAGTACTAGTACTTGTTACTTATTTTTGCTGCATTAATAACTTGTTTTCACATGCTGAATCTGTTTGCTGATGGTAATAGCTTGATGTTGGGCTGATTATGTGATGTTGCTCATTTGATATCCCTTGTACAAGATATATTGTACATAACTCTTTATTGTGCTTCCTTTAAGTACAATGTGAAACAGGGACAAAGAGGAAAGCATAGATTCAGGGGGAGCAACATAAAATCAAAGGGAGTTTTCTAAACCTAACTCAAACTTACTTCCTTTTGATTATTGCTTAAATCATGTTTGTCATCAAGGGGGAGATTGTTGAGTTAAGAAATTAACTAAATTAATTAATGATGACAAACATTATTTTTGAGCAAAATAAATAATTAGTGTTGATTAATTATATCTACCTATTAACTAATTATTTATGTTATGCTGCAGGCCATAATTCAATTTAAGCAGCCCAAGTTGAATGAATGACAAAACAAGGCTAATGGGCTGAATGGTAAGGATGAATAGATCAAGCCCAAGCCATTTATCTCAAACAAATTCATCAAAGAAGCATAGCAAGGCACCACGGGCTAAAGAGAGAAGAACCCGATCCAAGTTCAATTGTTTTTCAATTTCCCACCATCTTTTGATGAACCAAGAGCAACGTCTCTCTCCTCTCTAATCAAGTGACATCAAGACTTCAGAAAAAGCAAGAAAGAGAAAGAAAAGAAAAGCTTCTTCCATAAGCCATTAACCAAAGAAGCAAGAGAGAGAGAGTTGAAGCTTGAAGCACAGAAGCTAAAACAGAAATCCCAAGCTAAATCAAGCTTAAGAAAGGTAATCCATCTCATCTTGCATGCATCAAATCTTCATCCCTTCTTCCCAACTCTCTGCACTACCCGAAAATGGCTTTGAAGGAAAAGTTGGTCTCTGCCCTATTCTGCTTCACATCTACGGTCACAAGTGATACTTGGGGACCAAGTAGTTTTTCAATGGCTAAGATCAAGTTGACCACAAGAAGAGTTCTATTGTTACTGTTTTGTGGCTTTCGGTCAAGTTGGAAAAGTCAGAAGCAAAGGTTCTACTTTGATGCTTGAGAAGAAAAAGTAAGCTTGTGGGTTGGTGAAGCTCAAGGCTCAAGGTGTTGACCTTGAAAGAAGAACTCAGCCACATGCAAGGAGATATAAGAAGTTTGCTGTTCATTCAGAAACCAAGGAGAGAAAACCAGTGAATAGAGGTTTATGTTCTGAGAGAGCTCTTTGAAGAAGTTCAACTAACTGGACAGTGTTACCAAAATCAAAGGTGCATTCCGCCAGTATGAAGAACTGAATCAGAGGCTTGCTAATCTGGTTTTTCGCATAGCACAGAGGCTGTTGATGAAGTCAATCTCCTTCATGTTTTACTGATTGTAATGTACTTTTCTAAGCTTATCTTTCTGTAATTTCTTGAGAGAAAAGGCATTGTGAGAAAGCTTGAGAAAAAGCCATGAGTGGAAAAAGGCTGAGAGATACACTTGAGAGAAAAGCCTAGAGTTATTTTCTGATTTCTTTAGGTTGATTAAGTGTCTTGTATCTAGTATCAGAATGGTATCCCTTTCTTAGTTGGGTTAGCACTAAGAGGTATAGTTAGGTATTAGCATAGCCAATGTCAAGTTAGGTTAGAACTTGAGTGTGAAAGGATTGGGTCAATCCTGTGTTATTGGTGTATGTAATACTGTTTACTATAGTGAAATTCTTCCACAGTTGTGGAGGAGACTGGATGTAGGTTGCATAGCACAAGGCAACCGAACCAAGATACATGCTGGTGTTAGCTTTTCTCTTCTCTACTGTGTTCTGTTTTCTGATATTCATGAGACAAAAATAAATTGTCTCATAAATTTCCGCTGCTAAGTTAAAACAGAATCAGAATTGCAAATCTGTTTTAAAAGGGTAACAACAGTAATTAAAAGGAAGGCATAGATTCAACCCCCCCTTCTCTAAGCCTACCACAACCTTCATTAGTTAACGTGACTCTTAACGTGGTTAATGATGGCTTCGAGAGCGTCATTGGCAGTCACTTTTCTCATTGACTTTGCAAGTTACCTCCCATTCCTTGCTTCCTTTGGTCCTGAAATCAGGCAATAGAGTGCATCAAAGTTCTAGTCTAAGTCATGGGTAATGCAGAATACAGTTTGTTACTAAATTCATGCAAAATCCTCATGAAATCATGTAAAATGCATAATGTATGCTTGAATCAAGGTGCAAGTGAATATCTACCCAAGACTAGCTTATTTCCTAAGAAAATGCATGAAACTATCCTAAAAACAGTAAAGAAAAGGTCAGTGAAACTGGCCAAAATGCCCTGGCATCACAACACCAAACTTAAAGCTTGCTTGTCCCTAAGCAAGTATTGGAACAAGAGAATGATGAATGGGATACCAAGAGAAATGAGTCATTCTTGTGGAAGTCATGTCCCTGGTTTTATGGTGGTTTCATGCATAGCAACTTAGGTTCATTCCTGGCTTTCAGACCTTTCTCATATCCTAGAATACTCACTATGATTGCATCCCATGAAACTTTTATTTATTGATCCTTTTGTTGTTATTTCAGGGCTTATTTGTGTTCTTAGGCTAAGTGTTCTGTAAGGGGGCAACTCTTTAAGATAAGCTTTCAGCCAACACTCCCGAACCAGTTGGTTCAAGGTGCTAGGTGTTAAGACACCCCTAAGGACTTACTCCCTCAAGTCTCTCCCCCATACATACACACCACAGGCATATAGTTTATTCATTTTCTTTTCTTGATGCCTTGGTGTCCAGCACCTCTTTAGGTTACTAAATATTCTGTGGTGAGGGTTACTCTTGATAGTGGACTTTCAGCTGATAATCCCGAGTTAGTTAACCCAAGTTACCAAGTGATAAGGCACCCCTAAGAGCTTATTCATCCAAGTAGATCCCTCACACAGGAACACCACAGACACATGCCTCAAGATTTAAAACCATTGGTGCCTAGCCTTATTGCTTAGTATTTTTCTTTTATTCCTCAACTGTGATTGTTCTTTCCCTTTTTCTTATTAGGATCTTCTTATTTAGCTAGTCTCATGGGGTGTGTCTCAAGCATGGTATTCATGATAGATAGTTGTCCTCCCACCTTGTGGTTGAACCAACTTAGCTAACTTATAATCACACCAAAAACTCATGAATGCACTTCCATATTATGAACTCCACTCTGGTCTTTTTAAAACACACTCATTCTCTTTTTCATCTAATTTAAAGGGACAAACATACAAGTAAGCACGGTAAAGATGCAGTGACAGAAGGACTAGATATCATAAACCTCTTCAACAAGGACTTAAAAGAAGGAATTTAGAAATGTTAAACTGAATTGGAAGCAAGTTCTATTTCATACAAGACATTCCTTATTTAAAGCATAGAGAAAGATGGACCAAAGAAGGAACTCCACCACCTTTTACTCTTGTGGATGTTCATGCTCTCCTTCTTGATTGCTTGTGCTCCCACTTTCCTTGCCTTTTCCAAGCAGCTTCTTCCAGAAACCACCATCTTCCATCTTTTTCTTGAGTGTCTCCTTTTGCTGTTTCACTTTCCTCTCTTCTTGTTCTACAAAATCTTTTTAGACTTCATCGTATGTAGGGATGGCATAGTGTAGATGATGCATATTACTAGACATGTAGTTCAACTTGGCTTGAGTGTTGATGTTAAACTCCTCCCGATGTAGTTGTCGTCCTTCATTAAGTACAATGAACTCATTGAATGCTTTCATCTGGGCTAGTTGTCGCTGATTGAGTTCCTGCAAATGCTTATCTTGACGTTCTTGCCTCTCGGTAACTTGGTGGATGGTTTGAGTGAGCTGGGAGTATTGTTCCTGTTGCTGCTCCATTTGTTGTTTCTTCCACTCCTCTTATTGGCTCATCCAGTTCAATATTTACTCTTGTCCTTCCATATGTCTCATCCCTAAATCTTCAATAGCTCTTAGAAGGTGATTCATATTCAGATCGGTTGGGTAAGGATGCTCTCCCTGTTGATATTCTTCCTGATGAGACTCCTCTTGGTGAGTTCCTTCCCTTGCTTTTAATTTCCCTATTTGTGGCCTTCTTTGTTGCTGAGCAGGTGTAGTATAGGCCATACGCTGGGTTGTCATTAGCCTCCCTGGGTTAACCCAGTCTGGATTACTATCTTCAAAGACCACCTTGGCCTTTGTGCACAATCGGAGAATGGTGCTGGGGTACCAAAGCCTGGCACCTGATTCAAGCTTCTCAGCTGAATCTTGAATTCCCTCAGCTATAAGTTCATGCACGTTGATTTCTCCACCTTGTACTAGGCAATGTACCATAGTTGCTCGATTAATATTTACCTCTGAATTATTTGCAGCTGGGAGAATAGACCTCCTCACGAGTTCAAACCACCCCTTGGCTTCTAGGCTAAGGTATCCCCTCTTGATGAACCGGGGTCTCCCATCTCCATACCTCTCACAGTCAGCTGCTATAACACAGATGTCAGTCACTATCTCAGTGAGCTCATCATTGTCTTGGCTTTTACTTATCCTTGTATGATAGCTAGGCTCATCAAAGTGTGGTGATTTCAGGTGAAGAGTTCTTATTATAGCATTTGGACTGAAGTCTACCTCCTTTCCCCTTACATAGCTTTTGAAGGTTGGAGCTCTGGTTTTGTCTTCTCTGACCACATTTGCGTAGAACTCTTTGATGAGGTTTGCATTGATCTTTCCCTCTAGATTGATGAATAATTGCCACCCTCTTTCTTCAATCTTCTCCCGAATCTGTGGGCATTCGTCTTCATTGATTTGGAAGGTTAACTCGGGTAGTATCTTTTTGAGCTTTATCTGCTCAAATTCTCGTTCATGAAAGGCAATCTTGAATCTCTTCTCGTCGAAGGGAATGTTCTCCATTGGTTCCTTCCTCTTCTGCCTCTTGGAGCTTGATGATGCCATGAATGAAGTTAAAGCAAAAAGGGTGTAGTGAAGGGAAGAGATGTGGGGTTTAGAGAGTGGGAGGTTGAAGAATTGGTTGCTGGAAAGTGAAGTGCAAGGGGTATGAATTTCGAATGTAGAGATGGTGTGAATTTGATTCACTTATATAGAGAAGTGATGAAGAGATGAAAGGTGTGGATTGATGGGATTGGTGTATGATGAACGGATGGGGATGTGTATGGAGTAAGCACGAGGATTCTCAACTTTATGATGGAGTTGGTTCGCTTTCCAAGTTTGTTCTTCCTCCAATGTTGCATGGCAACCATTCCCAATGCATTCCCCCTTGAGGCACGTGTGTAGTGTGGTGCACGAATTGTGAATCACACTTTTCACAACTCGTACCACTAACCAGCAAGTGCACTGGGTCGTCCAAGTAATACCTTACGTGAGTAAGGGTCGAATCCCACGGAGATTGTTGGTTTGAAGCAATCTATGGTTATTTTGTAAATCTTAGTCAGGAAGTCAATTATGTTTGTCAATTGAATTGTGAGTAACCAGTAGAGCATAAATTAAAAGTTACTTGTTGTGCAGTAATGGAGAATATGTTGGAGTTTTGGAGATGCTTTGTCTTCTGAATCTCTGCTTTCCTCTGTCTTCTTGTTCACGCACGCACGTCCCCCTATGGCAAGCTGTGTGTTGGTGGATCACCGTTGTCAATGGCTACCTTCCATCCTTCCAGTGAAAACTACGCTCACGCGCTCTGTCACAGCACGGCTAATCACCGGTTGGTTCTCGATCCGGTTGGAATAGGATTTACTATCCTTTTGCATCTGTCACTAACGCCCAGCCTTCAAGAGTTTGAAGCTCGTCACAGTCATTCAATCCTTGAATCCTACTCGGAATACCACAGACAAGGTTTAGACTTTCCGGATTCTCATGAATGCTGCCATTAGTTCTAGCTTATACCACGGAGATTCTGATTAAGGAATCTAAGAGATACTCATTCAATCGGATATAGAACGGAGGTGGTTGTCAGGCACACGTTCATGGTTTGAGGAAGGTGATGAATGTCACTGATCATCACCTTCATCACAGTTAAGCGCGAATGAACATCTTAGATAGGAACAAGCGTGTTTGAATGGAAAACAGAAATACTTGCATTAATTCATCGAGACACAGCAGAGCTCCTCACCCCCGACAATGGGGTTTAGAGACTCATGCCGTCAGAGAATACAAAGTTTAGATCTGAAAATGCCATGAGATACAAAGTAAGTCTCTAAAAGTTGTTTAAATACTAAACTAGTAGCCTAGGGTTACAAAATTTGGATAAACTATGATGGATGATGCAGAGATCCACTTCTGGGGCCCACTTGGTGTGTGCTGGGGCTGAGACTTAAGCAATTCACGTGCAGAGGCCATTTGTGGAGTTGAACGCCAGTTTTTATGCCAGTTTGGGCGTTCAACTCCAGCTTTTGATCCTTTTCTGGCGCTGGACGCCAGAATTGGGCAGAGAACTGGCGTTGAACGCCGGTTTACGTCATCTATCCTTGTGAAAAGTATGGACTATTATATATTGCTGGAAAGCCCTGGATGTCTACTTTCCAATGCAATTAGAAGCATGCCATTTCGAGTTCTGTAGCTCCAGAAAATCCACTTTGAGTGCAGGGAGGTCAGAATCCAACAGCATCAGCAGTCCTTTTTCAGCCTGAATCAGATTTTTGCTCAGCTCCTTCAATTTCAGCCAGAAAAATACCTGAAATTATAGAAAAACACACAACTCATAGTAAAGTCCAGAAATATGAATTTTTCCTAAAAACTACTAGAAATAGACTAAAAACTAACTAAAACATACTCTAAACTATATGAAATTATCCCCAAAAAGCGTATAAAATATCCGCTCATCACAACACCAAACTTAAACTGTTGCTTGTCTTCAAGTAACTAGACAAATAAAATAGAAGACTAGTAGGTTGAGAAGCAATAATATCTCAGAGTTTTTTTTTTTTTTGCATGAAGCTCAGATTCTAATTAGATGAGCGGGGCTAGTAGCTTTTTGCTCCCGAACAATTTTGGCATCTCACTTTATCCATTGAAGCTCAGAGTGATTGGCATCTATAGGAACTTAGAATTCAGATAGTGTTATTGAGTATCCTATTTCAGTATGATGATTCTTGAACACAGCTATTTTATGAGTCTTGGCCGTGGCCCTAAGCACTTTGTTTTCCAGTATTACCACCGGATACATAAATGCCACAGACACTTAATTGGGTGAACCTTTTAGATTGTGACTCAGCTTTGCTAAAGTCCCCAATTAGAGGTGTCCAGAGTTCTTAAGCACACTCTTCTTTTTGCTTTAGACCTTGACTTTAACCGCTCAGTCTCAAGTTTTCACTTGACACCTTCACGCCACAAGCACATGGTTAGGGACAGCTTGATTTAGCCGCTTAGGCCAGGATTTTATTCCTTTTTGGCCCTCCTATCCACTAATGCTCAAAGCCTTGGGATCCTTTTTATTACCCTTGCCTTTTGGTTTTAAGGGCTTTGGCTTTTTCTGCTTGCTTTCTCTTTTTTTTTTTCTTTCTTTCTTTTTTTTTTTTTTTTTTTTTTGCAAGCTTTGTTCTTTGCTGCTTTTTCTTGCTTCAAGAATCATTTTTATGATTTTTCAGATTCTCAATAACATGTCTCATGTTCATCATTCTTTCAAGAGCCAACATATTTAACAGTCTTAAACAACAAATTCAAAAGATATATGCACTGTTCAAGCATTCATTCAGAAGACAGAAAGCATTGCCACCACATTTAACTAATTAGAATTTCTCTTATTAAAACTCGAAATTTTATTGCTTCTTATTCAAAAGATCTACTACTTTATTCATGTTTGCTGATGATGAGAAAAATAAACTATAGCTTAATTGGAGACTAAATCAAAATAGATACTAATTACTACTATATGACTCCTAAGGTAAAATTAAAATAAGAACAGTTATCACAGAGTTAAGGCTAAGATTAGAACTCAACAACCTTGAGGTTTGGGAAGCGGATGTTCCTCTAGTCTGTGAGGTGCTTGGTCCTTCAAGAGAGAATTTCTGGCGCTTCAGTTCTTTTAAATCACGCCCTTGCTCCTTTTGGAGTGGGTTGTTTTCCTTTAGGGGCCATGATCTTAGTGATCACGGATAAGCACACCAAACTTAGAGCTTTGCTTGTCCTCAAGCAAAAGAAAAAGAAGGAGATGGGTAGAAGGAGAGCTCCTCCCCACCATCCTGGCGTTTGAACGCCCAAACACTGCCTGTTTTGGGCGTTCAACGCCCAAATGCTGCTCTCCTGGGCGTTCAACGCCCAGTTGTTGCCCTTTTCTGGCGTTGAACGCTAGATAGCTATCCTTACTGGCGTTCAGCGCCCACTGGATGCCCATTTTGGGCGCTGAACGCCCAAAATGGCCTTCACTGGCGTTTTCTTGCCAGTAAGCTCCCTATCTCTGTTTTGTGTGTAGATTCCTTCTGTAACCCTGTAAACTTATGCAAATGATTCTTTACCTTAGTGTCAGTGAACTTTATATAAACAAATAAAAATAAAAATAGGGCAAAAATGCTTAGAGGATTGCTGCCCCATGGCTGGGTTGCCTCCCAGCAAGCGCTTCTTTATTGTCTTTAGCTGGACCTTGCTGAGCTTTTAATCTAGCTTCAGCTTTGAGCATTCTTGCTCAATGTTGCCCTCAAGATAATGCTTGATTCTCTGTCCATTGACAATGAACTTCTTATCAGAATCAATATCTTGAAGCTCCACATAACCATATGGTGATACACTTGTAATCACGTATGGTCCCCTCCACCGGGATTTTAGTTTCCCGGGGAATAGCCTGAGTCTAGAGTTAAACAACAGAACCTTCTGTCCTGGTTCAAAGATTCTAGATGACAGCTTTCTGTCATGCCATTTTTTTTATTTTTCTTTATAAAGCTTGGCATTTTCGAAAGCTGTGAATCTGAATTCCTCTAGCTCATTTAGCTGGAGCAATCGTTTTTCTCCTGCTAGTTTGGCATCAAAGTTTAGGAATCTGGTTGCCCAGTAGGCCTTATGTTCCAGTTCCACGGGCAAGTGGCATGCCTTACCATACACGAGTTGGTATGGAGAGGTCCCTATAGGGGTCTTGAATGCTGTTCTGTAAGCCCACAGAGCATCATCCAAGCTCCTTGCCCAATCCTTTCTACGGGTATTTACTGTCCGTTCCAGGATTCTCTTTAATTCTCTGTTAGAGACTTCAGCTTGCCCATTGGTTTGTGGATGATATGGTGTGGCCACTTTGTGGCGAATTCCATACCGAACCATGGCAGAGTAAAGTTGTTTATTGCAGAAGTGAGTGCCCCCATCACTGATTAACACTCTAGGGACACCAAACCTGCTAAAGATATGTTTCTGGAGGAACTTCAGCACTGTTTTAGTATCATTGATGGGTGTGGCAATAGCCTCAACCCATTTTGATACATAGTCAACTGCCACCAGAATATAAGTGTTTGAGTATGATGGTGGGAAAGGTCCCATGAAGTCAATTCCCCATACATCAAACAACTCTATTTCCAAGATTCCTTGTTGAGGCATGGCGTAACCATGAGGCAGATTACCAGCTCTTTGGCAACTGTCACAATTACGTACAAACTCTCGGGAATCTTTATAGAGTGTGGGCCAATAGAAGCCACATTGGAGGACCTTGGTGGCTGTTCGCTCACCTCCGAAATGGCCTCCATATTGAGATCCATGGCAATGCCATAGGATTCTCTGTGCTTCCTCTCTGGGGACACACCTATGGATAATTCCGTCTGCACATCTCTTAAAGAGATAGGGCTCATCCCACAAGTAGTACTTTGCATCAGTAATTAGTTTCTTTTTTTGTATTCTATTGTACTCCTTGGGTATGAACCTTGCAGCTTTATAGTTTGCAATATCGACAAACCATGGTGCTTCCTGAATGGCAAATAGATGCTCATCAGGGAACGTCTCAGAGATCTCAAGGAAGGGGAGGGACGTCCCTTCCACTAGCTCTATCCGGGACAGATGATCAGCTACTTGGTTCTCTGTCCCTTTTCTGTCTCTTATTTCTATATCAAACTCTTGCAGAAGCAATACCCATCTGATGAGCCTGGGTTTTGAATCCTGCTTTGTGAGTAGATACTTAAGAGCAGCATGGTCAGTGTACACAATCACCTTTGATCCTACTAAGTAGGATCTGAACTTGTCAATGGCGTAAACCACTGCAAGTAATTCCTTTTCTGTGGTTGTGTAATTTTTCTAGGCATCATTTAAAACGCGACTGGCATAATAAATGACATGCAGAAGCTTGTCATGCCTCTGTCCCAATACTGCACCAATGGCATGATCACTGGCATCACACATTAGCTCAAATGGTAATGTCCAGTCTGGTGCAGAAATGACTGGTGCTGTGACCAGCTTAGCTTTCAGCGTTTCAAACGCCTGCAGGCACTATGTGTCAAACACAAATGGCATGTCAGCAGCTAGCAGATTGCTCAGAGGTTTTGTGATTTTTGAAAAATCCTTTATAAACCTCCTATAGAATCCTGCATGCCCCAAAAAGCTTCTGATTGCCTTAACATTGGCAGGTGGTGGTAATTTTTCAATTACCTCTATTTTTGCTTGATCCACCTCTATTCCCTTGTTTGAGATTTTATGCCCAAGAACAATTCATTCAGTCACCATGAAGTGACACTTTTCCCAGTTTAAAACTAGGTTGGTTTCTTGGCATCTTTTCAGAACAAGTTTCAGGTGATCAAGACAGGAGCTGAATGAGTCTCCATATACTGAGAAGTCATCCATGAAGACTTCTGGAAATTTTTCCACCATATCAGAGAAAATAGAGAGCATGCATCTCTGGAAGGTTGCAGGCGCATTGCATAGCCCAAAGGGCATCCTTCTATAAGCAAACACTCCGGATGGACATGTGAATGCTGTTTTCTCTTGATCTTGGGGATCTACTGCAATCTGGTTATAGCCTGAGTAGCCATCCAAAAAGCAGTAATAATCATGACCTGCTAGTCTCTCTAGCATCTGGTCTATGAATGGTAAAGGAAAATGATCCTTTCTGGTGGCTGTATTGAGCCTTCTGTAGTCAATACACATGCACCACCCTGTAACTGTTCTTGTAGGAACCAGTTCATTTTTTTCATTATGAATCACTGTCATGCCTCCCTTTTTTGGGACGACTTGAACAGGGCTCACCCAGGGGCTATCAGAAATGGGATAAATAATCCCAGCCCCTAGTAATTTGGTGACCTCTTTCTGCACCACTTCCTTCATGGCTGGATTTAGCCGCCTCTGTGGTTGAACCACTGGTTTGGCATTATCCTCCAATAGGATTTTGTGCATGCATCTAGCTGGGCTTATGCCCTTAAGGTCACCTATGGACCACCCAAGAGCTGTCTTGTGTGTCCTTAGCACTTGAATAAGTGCTTCCTCTTCCTATGAATTTAAAGCAGAGCTTATGATCACTGGAAAAGTGTCACCTTCTCCTAGAAATGCATATTTCAAGGATGGTGGCAGTGGCTTGAGCTCTGGTTTAGGAGGTTTTTCCTCTTTCAGAAGAAAGTTCAGAGGCTCTTTCATGTCCTCTGAATCCTCCAAATCAGGCTGAACATCTTTAAAGATGTCTTCCAACTCTGATTCGAGACTCTCAGCCATGTTGATCTCTTCTACCAAAGAGTCAATAAGGTCAACTTTCATGCAGTCTGTTGATGTGTCTGGATGCTGCATGGCTTTGACAGCGTTCAACTTGAACTCGTCATCGTTGACTCTGAGGGTTATTTCCCCCTGTTGGACGTCAATGAGGGATCGTCCAGTTGCTAGGAAGGGTCTTCCTAGAATGAGAGTGGCACTCTTGTGCTCCTCCATTTCCAGCACGACAAAGTCAGTGGGAAAGGCGAATGGCCCAACTCTGACAATCATGTCCTCAATCACGCCTGATGGGTATTTAGTGGAACCATCAGCAAGTTGGAGACATATCCGGGTTGGTTTAACTTCTTCAGTTAAGCCAAGCTTCCTGATAGTGGATGCAGGTATTGGGTTGATGCTTGCCCCAAGATCGCATAAGGCTGTCTTGGTGCAATCACCTTCCAATATGCATGGTATCAGAAAACTCCCAGGGTCTTTAAGCTTTTCAGGAAAGCTTTTCTGAATGACTGCACTGCATTCTTCAGTGAGGAGAACTCTTTCTGTTTCTCTCCACTCCTTTTTATGACTCAAGATCTCTTTCATGAACTTGGCATAAGAAGGTATTTGCTCAAGTGCCTCTGCAAAAGGAATCTTTATTTCAAGAGTCCTTAGATAATCTGCAAAGCGAGCAAATTGCTTATCCTGCTCCTCTTTCCGGAGTTTTTGAGGATAAGGTATCTTGGCTTTATATTCCTCAACCTTAGTGGTTAAAGAAGCCTTTTTAGAGGGGTTGTTATCAGCACTTGTGTGTGTCTGATCCCTCACTGGCAATTGAGTACCAGAGTCAGAAGCTGGAGTGACGTTAGACGCCAACTCACTGTCTGTTCCTGGCGCCTGAACGCCAGAAATGTGCCCATTTTGGGCGTTCAACGCTGGATTATGCCCCCTTTGGGCGTTCAACGCCAGATTCTTGCCCATTTCTGGCGTTGAACGCCAATCCTGCCTTGTTTCTGGCGCTGAACGCCAGTTTTGGGCATGGTCCGGGCGTTCAGTGCCAGCCTTCCACCCATTTTCTGGCGTTTTAGTGCCAGAATTATTTTTCCCTGGGCTCTTACTGTCCTCAGGGGAATCTTTGGTGGGTCGCTCATTTCTTGAATTTTTTATGCCTTGAGGTGGGGTATTTAATGTTTTCCCACTTCTTAATTGAACTGTTTGGCATTCTTCTGCTATTTGCTTTGATAGCTGCTGCTTTGTTTGCTTAAACTGTTCGTCCATATGTATATTAGCTATCCTTGTCTCCTGTAACCTGTCTTTGAATTCAGCTAGCTGTTTTGTTAGAAAATCTAATTGCTGATTGAATTCAGCAGCTTGTTTTACAGTACTGAATTCAGCAGTTACTGTTTTAACCTCTTCATTCATGGAAGGGTTGCTGCTTAGATACAGATGCTGATTCCTGGCAACTGTATCAATGAGCTCTTGAGCTTCTTCAATTGTCTTTCTCATATGGATAGATCCACCAGCTGAGTAATCTAAAGACATCTGAGCTCCTTCTGCAAGCCCATAGTAGAAGATGTCTAACTGAACCCACTCTGAAAACATTTCAGAGGGGCATTTTCGTAGCATCTCTCTGTATCTCTCCCAGGCATCATAAAGAGATTCATTATCTCCTTGTTTAAAGCCTTGGATGTCCAGCCTTAGCTGTGTCATCCTTTTTGGAGGGAAATATTGATTCAGGAATTTTTCTGTCAGCTGTTTCCATGTTCTTATGCTGGCCTTAGGTTGGTTATTTAACCACCTCTTGGCTTGATCTTTTACAGCAAATGGAAACAGTAATAGTCTGTAGACATCCTGATCTATTTCCTTATCATGTACTGTGTCAGCAATTTGTAAAAATTGTGCCAGAGACTCTGTAGGTTCTTCCTGTGGAAGACCGGAATACTGGCAACTTTGCTGCACCATGATAATGAGCTGAGGATTCAACTCAAAGCTACTGACTCCAATGGAGGGTATGCAGATGCTACTCCCATATGAAGCAGTAGAGGGGTTAGAATATGACCCCAGAGTCCTCCTGGACTGTTCATTTTCACTTATGTCCATGATGGATCTATGGATATAACTTGGACTGATTTACCTTTTTATTTATTTTATTTTATAAGAAGTAAATACTTAAATAAAATAAAATAACTAAAAAGAATTTGAATTTTGAAGTTAAAAAAAAAATTTTTTTTTGTTTAAAAAAAAAAAGAAATTAATTAGTTAATAAAAAAAAGAAATTTTTGAAAAAGAGGGAAGATATTTTTCAAAATTAGAGAGAGGGAGAGTTAGTTAGGTAGTGTTGAAAAAGTTAAGAAACAAACAAAAAGTTAGTTAGTTAGTTGAAACAAATTTTGACAAGATATTTTTTTTTGAATTTAGTGAGGAGAGAGAAAAACAATAAGATAGTACAAGATTTAAAAATTTTTTAGATCTAATGCTCCTTGTTTTCGAAAAATTTGGAGGGAAAACACCAAGGAACACCAAACTTAAAAATTTTAAGATCAAGACACAAGGAAAACTCAAGAACACTTTGAAGACTCACAAGAACACAAGAACATGAAGAAAGAACACCAAACTTAAAATTTTTAGAAAACCAAACCAAAATTTTCGAAAACCAAAGGAAGATCAACAAGAAAATACCAAACTTTATGTTTGGCACAAAATTTAATAGAGAAAATATTATTTATGAAAAAGAAGGTTTTGAAAAGAATATAAAAGACTCTAACCCAATTACCAAGAACACAGATTAACGCTCTAGCCAAATGAGTTATGGGACCTTCAAAAAATTTTAAGAAAGATTATTTTTGAAAACACCAAACTTAAAGTTTGGCACAGGATTTAATAGAAAAATTATTTTTGAAAAAGGTTTTAAAAATATGATAGCCAATTATCATGAACATAAACACCACGTTCTAAATAACTGAGCTATAAGTTTAAAGTATTTTAACAAGGGATAAATAATAAAAGACTCTAAACCAAAAAAAAAGAAAGATTTTTCCTAATCTAAGCAACAAAATAATCCGTCAGTTGTTCAAACACGAACAATCCCCGACAACGGCGCCAAAAACTTGGTGCACGAATTGTGAATCACACTTTTCACAACTCGTACCACTAACCAGCAAGTGCACTGGGTCGCCCAAGTAATACCTTACGTGAGTAAGGGTCGAATCCCACGGAGATTGTTGGTTTGAAGCAATCTATGGTTATTTTGTAAATCTTAGTCAGGAAGTCAATTATGTTTGTCAATTGAATTGTGAGTAACCAGTAGAGCATAAATTAAAAGTTACTTGTTGTGCAGTAATGGAGAATATGTTGGAGTTTTGGAGATGCTTTGTCTTCTGAATCTCTGCTTTCCTCTGTCTTCTTGTTCACGCACGCACGTCCCCCTATGGCAAGTTGTGTGTTGGTGGATCACCGTTGTCAATGGCTACCTTCCATCCTTCCAGTGAAAACTACGCTCACGCGCTCTGTCACAGCACGGCTAATCACCGGTTGGTTCTCGATCCGGTTGGAATAGGATTTACTATCCTTTTGCGTCTGTCACTAACGCCCAGCCTTCAAGAGTTTGAAGCTCGTTACAGTCATTCAATCCTTGAATCCTACTCGGAATACCACAGACAAGGTTTAGACTTTCCGGATTCTCATGAATGCTGCCATCAGTTCTGGCTTATACCACGGAGATTCTGATTAAGGAATCTAAGAGATACTCATTCAATCGGATATAGAACGGAGGTGGTTGTCAGGCACACGTTCATGGTTTGAGGAAGGTGATGAATGTCACTGATCATCACCTTCATCACAGTTAAGCGCGAATGAACATCTTAGATAGGAACAAGCGTGTTTGAATGGAAAACAGAAATACTTGCATTAATTCATCGAGACACAGCAGAGCTCCTCACCCCCAACAATGGGATTTAGAGACTCATGCCGTCAGAGAATACAAAGTTTAGATCTGAAAATGTCATGAGATACAAAGTAAGTCTCTAAAAGTTGTTTAAATACTAAACTAGTAGCCTAGGGTTACAAAATTTGGATAAACTATGATGGATGATGTAGAGATCTACTTCTGGGGCCCACTTGGTGTGTGCTGGGGCCCACTTGGTGTGTGCTGGGGCCCACTTGGTGTGTGCTGGGGCTTAGACTTAAGCAATTCACGTGGAGAGGCCATTTGTGGAGTTGAACGCCAGTTTTTATGCCAGTTTGGGCGTTCAACTCCAGCTTTTGATCCTTTTCTGGCGCTGGACGCCAGAATTGGGCAGAGAACTGGCGTTGAACGCCAGTTTACGTCATCTATCCTTGTGCAAAGTATGGACTATTATATATTGCGGGAAAGCCCTAGATGTCTACTTTCCAATGCAATTGGAAGCATGCCATTTCGAGTTCTGTAGCTCCAGAAAATCCTCTTTGAGTGCAGGGAGGTCAGAATCCAACAACATCAGCAGTCCTTTTTCAGCCTGAATCAGATTTTTGCTCAGCTCCTTCAATTTCAGCCAGAAAAATACCTGAAATGACAGAAAAACACACAACTCATAGTAAAGTCTAGAAATATGAATTTTTCCTAAAAACTACTAGAAATAGACTAAAAACTAACTAAAACATACTCTAAACTATATGAAATTATCCCCAAAAAGCGTATAAAATATCCGCTCATCATAGTGCCCTTTTCATGAAGTGGCCGAACCTTTCCCATTAAATTGTCCTATCAATCTCCTTCAATGCTCCTTTTCTTTTTCCTATAAAGATAAAATTAGAAAAGTAAGACATAATATCACAAAAAAAAGAAATCACTTAAAATTTTTTACGGCTAAAATAATAAAGAGATGAAAATATGAGATTGTTTATTCATGAATTCCAACTAACTAACTAACTGTGTATCCTTATATGCATTTTGGTGGCACCATAGGGTGACACCAAACTTAATTTGAAGCACTGTGATGAAAAGTTCTGTTCAAAGCTCCAAGACTAGCATGCTCTCTGTTGCATTCATGCTTTCTTGGTACGCTTTGAACACCAAACTTGTTTTTCACTATATATACTGCAATATAAGAACGTCACCAAGTTTGGGTTGGAATTTATGAATATTGACTTATTTACTAGTAAAAGCTAATAAAACATGGGTTGCCTCCCATGAAGCGCTTCTTTAGCGTCACTAGCTTGACGTTTCTTCTTTATCAGGGAGGTTGATAATGCTTCAAGTCCTCCCCTCTTGCCTTGGACTTATATCCATTGGTTGTATCAATGATCTCTACATGTTCCAAGGAGAGGACTCTGTTAATAGTGAAGACCTTAGGTAACTGAGATGGTACAGTCGGGAGATTAGGGGGGATATCTAGGAAGTAAGTTGCGATCACTTTATCTCCTGGAGAGAAGTTTTCTGTAGGGATCTTCTTGTTCCTCCACCCCCTTGGTACTTTCTTCTTTGTCCCTTTTGACGTTGCCTTGCTCTTTGTGGCTTCTTCTTCTAAGTAAATTTTGTTGTTGTCTTCACATGTTTCTGGTGGTTTAGGTTCCTCCAGCTTTTCCTTGAGCTGTGACAGCTGCTTATTTCCTTGTTCATCAACCAAGGGCTTTCCCAGTTGGGCTGGTTGTGCTTCAGTGTTTGCTTCCTCTGTTAGCATCTCATTATGATCTGTGCTTAGTTCTTTGTTCTCTTGGTCTGCTTCTTGTGAGAGTTTGAAGACATTAAAGTTGAGTCGTTCATCATGGATCCTCAATATTAACTCCCCTCGCTCCACATCTATGAGTGCTCTGGCTGTAGCTAGGAATGGTCTTCCCAATATGATTGGGTGAGTGTGACTCTCTTCCATGTCCAAGATGACAAAGTTTGTGGGAAGAAAGTATTTCCCAACCTTTAACAACACATTTCCACCACCCCTATTGCCTGTTTTTGAGTTTTGTCAGCCAGCCTGATGACCACATCTGTGGGCAATATCTCATTGATCTGCAGTCTCTTCACCAGGGCTAAGGGCATTAAGTTGATGCTTGTTCCCAAATCGCAGAGTGCTCTATCAAACATTGTTTCTCCTATGGCACAGGGGACATGAAAACTCCCTGGATCTTTTCTTTTCATAGGCAACTGTGGTTGAATGAGGGCACTGCACCCCTTGTTCATCACTATAGTCTGGCCTCCCTTGAGTGAGCTTTTCCTAGGAAGCAGCTCCCTCATATACTTGATATATGCAGGCATTTGTTGGATAGTCTTGATGAATGGTATGTTCACATGCAAAGATGCGAACAAGTCAAGAAATCTTGAGTATATTGTCTTCTCCACGGCACCATTGAGCAGTTGGGGAAAAGGTGCATAGAGTCTCAGCAGCTCCTGTTTTGATATTTCTGGTTCTTGGTATTCTTTTTCCTCCTTCTCTGTTGAGGTATCTTCAGGTTGTTCTGACAGCTTGCTTGGCTTGTCCTCAGTCTCCTTGTCACTGATACAAGGGTATCTTGGCCAGTTTCACTGACCTTTTCTTTACTGTTTTTAGGTTAGTTTCATGTATTTCTTTAGGAAATAAGCTAGTTTTGGGTAGATATTCACTTACACCTTAATTCAAGCATACATTGTGCATTTTGCATTATTTCATGAGGATTTTGCATAAGTTTAGTGACAAATTGTATGTTGCATTGCCCATGACTTGGACTAGAACTTTGATGCGCTCTATTGCTTGATTTTAGGACCAAAGGAAGTAAGGAATGGGAGGTAACTTGCAAAGTTAACGAGAAAAGTGATTGCCAATAACGCTCTCAAAGCCATCATTGACCACGTTAAGAGTAACGTTAACTAAGTTAACATGAACTCTAACATGGAGAAGGGAAGTTGAGCCAACGTTAGTGACACTTAACATTGTCACTAACGTTGGCAAATGCTCATAAGTGGCCACGTTAGAGTCCACGTTAACTTAGTTAACGTGGCCTCTAACGTTAGAAAGGGAGAGAAACGCCAACGTTAGTGACATTCAACATTGTCACTAACGTTGGCCTAAGGAGAAACATACCACGTTAACTCCCACGTTAACTTGGTTAACGTGGGAGCTAACGTAAGAAGCAAGCATGGTCGACAACGTTAGTGACACCCAACATTGTCACTAACGTTGGAAGCAACCACACAACCTCCCAAGGAGCCACGTTAACCTCCACGTTAACTAAGTTAACGTGGAAGCTAACGTTGATGAGTGAAAGAATGGCCAACGTTAGTGACACTCAACATTGTCACTAACGTTGGGGATGGCTAAGCATGGCCACGTTAGAAGCCACGTTAATGATGCCAAGGCATCTTAGGCTAGTTTCACTAGCCTTTTTCTTTTATTTTTAGTTGTTTTATGCATTTTCTTGAGCCTTAAGTAATCATTTTGGGCCAAATAGTCATGCTTGTCTTAAATCATTCAACATGAAGATTTTGATGCAAATTCCATGAGTTTTTAGTTATATTCCTTGAATGCTATGAATGGAAGAATTCTCATGAATTTTAGCAAGACTTTGATGCAGTTGTTTGGATGATTTCAGGGAAGAAGAGGCTAGGCAAGGAAGCAACAAAATCAATAAAGGAAGCTTGAATATCACATGTGGAGTTTAAGCTCCAGTTTAAGCTTAAACTGGAGCTTAAACGCCAAAATCATGAAAGCTGAGGAAAGGGTGAAAGTGGCGTTTAACCTCCAGTTTAACCTTAAACTGGAAGTTAAACGCCAGAAATGGGAAATGCACCAGGGAGCCATTTCCACGTTTAAGCTCCAGTTTAACCTTAAACTGGAGCTTAAACGTGTTCGACCAAGTTTTCTCCTCCAGGGTTGCTTTCTCCATTTCCACGTTTAAGCTCCAGTTTAACCTTAAACTGGAGCTTAAACGTGTTCGACCTCCAGGGCTACCTTTTCTATTTCCACGTTTAAGCTTCAGTTTAACCTTAAACTGAAGCTTAAACGTGTTCGACAATTCCACACTCCAGGGTTGCCTTCTTCCATTTCCACGTTTAAGCTTCAGTTTAACCTTAAACTGAAGCTTAAACGTGCTCGAGCTTGTGCCTCCAGGGAGTGCCAGCGTTTAAGCTCCAGTTTAAGCTTAAACTGGAGCTTAAACGTGTTATATGGAACAGCTTGACCATGCCTTCTTCAAACATAAATAACTTGAGCTACAAAACTCCAAATGAGGTGATTCAAAATGAATTGGAAAGAAGACATCTAGAGCTTTCCAAGAATATATGGCATGCATGGTGGATACTAAAAATTGAGGGAGAAAACAGCCCCGTAATGTGCATAGAAGAGCATAGTACCAACATGCAATCAGGCCAGCTGACCTTTTCACCTTCCATGGAGTATAACTCGAGTTGTAGAGATCCAATTGAGGTGCTTCCAGTTGTGTTAGAAAGCTGACATCCATAGCTTTCCAACGAGGTATAATAGTCTATATTTGGCATCAAATTGGCAAGGTTGACAAGAGAACAAAGTGACGACTCAAGAAAGGGGGGTGCAACGTTTGAGTGTAGTTTAATGGATCATTATCCTTTTTGGATCAATTATGTCACTCTACCCTTCAAGCAAGCAAGGCCCATCAACAACACCAAATCAAGGCCACAAGAATCATCTAGAATAGTTTATTTTCATTTGATTGTAATTTGCTTTTAATTTCATTTTCATTTTGTAATTTAGGGAGCCTATTTAAAGGCCTTAGTTTCTGCATTTGAGAGGGACCAAAAAAAGGGGAATCCAGCCCCTGAGGGGGACTTTTACTTTTTGGGGGAGAACTTTGGATCATTTTCTTTTAGTTTTGTAATTGAATTCAGAGCTATGACTCACTAAACCCCTTTCATTGGGTTAGGGAGCTCTATTGTAATTCAATGAATCAATAATAGTTTTATCTTCTTCTTCAATCTTTTCTCTTGAATTTTGTTAGAAAGCTTCTCGATCTAATTCCATTGGGTAGTTGTCTTGGGAAAGAAACTATCCATAATTGGAATCCTTCGGAACCTTGGGAAAGGAATGGAGGATTCATGCTAGAGAAGCTTTCTCACAGTGAATTGGATTGGGGTTTGGATGGATATTGTGACATGTAATCCTACCAAATTGTGGTTCATGAAACTGTGTGGTATAATCAGTGATCGAGCATCATCTCTTCTTATGAACATTTAAACCAAGGGATTGGGAATTTGTTTGTTTTTAGAGAGAATTGGTGAGCCAAGGGATTGGGATCCAATCATATAAGATTGCCAAGCAAAATTCAATGAACGCATTGGTTGAGGAAGAGATAAAAATGTTTTGATTCGGAGATCTCAATATCTCCTAAAACCCAATGAACTCCCCATCTCCGATTTCCACTTTCTCTTTACATTTTGTAATTAAATTCATGCAATCACCCCTATTCCCTTTTAATTTCAGCAATTTAGCTTCTCACCCTTTAATTCATGCAATTTTACATTCCGCAATTCTCATCTAAATCTTGATTCCGCTCAACTAGAACATACTTCTAATTCGAATTGCTCACTCAACCAATCCTTGTGGGATTCGACCTCACTCTATTGTGAGTTTTTACTTGACGATAACCGGTGCACTTGCCAGAAGGAATTTTGCCGATCGTGCAATTTCCTAAATCGTAGCATACCAAAAATATGCACATCAGTTAACCTAGTTAACATGGACTCTAACGTGAGGCATAGGGGCACCTTGGAACGTTAGTGACAATGTTGAGTGTCACTAACGTTCTCGAAGGATGGCAAGCCCACGTTAAAGAGCCACGTTAACTAAGTTAACGTGGGCTCTAACGTGGGAATAAAAGGGGCTTTTCAAAGTTATTGGAAATGTTAAGTCTCAATAACGTGTGCGAAGGACTTAGAGGCAACGTTAGTGGCAATGTTTATGCCACTAACATTGAAGTTAACGTGGCTTTTACTTAGTAACGTTAGTGAGAAAGTTGATTGTCACTAACGTTCTCGAACTTATATTTTCACTAAACGTTAACACCCCTAATGTCCTGAGCTAAAGTCTCTGCCCACTTCACATTTTCTCTCTGCAAGTAAAGCCAAGCCCAAATGAAGAAGAGAACTGCTTCAAACTCAAGATCCAAAGGCCCAAGACTTGAAGAGCCAACTAGAATCTGAGAGAAGTAGTATATATAGGAGTAGCTTTGAATTGTTGAGGAGTTCTGGAAGTTGGAAAAAGGGAACTACTCTCTGTATTTTACCTTCTCTGCTATTTCTAGTTTTATGATGTATTCTCCATCTCTGTTTTCATTTTCTAGAGCTATGAACAACTAAACCCCTTTCATTGGGTTAGGGAGCTCTGTTGTAATTTGATGGATCAATACTAATTTTCATTATTCTTCTTCTATCTTTTCTCTTGATTTTACTTGAAAGTTTTCGATCTTCATCCAATTGAGTAGTTATCTTGGAAAAGAAGCTATTCAAACTTGGATCTCTTCTGAACCTTGAAAGAGGAATGAAGAGATCAAGCTAGAAATGCTTTCTCATGCTGGACCAAATTGGGTTTGGATGGGTATGTGACTATAACCCTCTCAAATACTTGATTTGGGAAATGCATGTGGTATAATCAGTGACCATACTTCATCTCTTCTCATGAGCAATTGACCAAGGAATTGGCTATTGATCAAGATTTGAGAGATTGAATTGCAAGAAATTGTAATTCAATCAATTAAGATTGCCAAGGAGATCAATGAGTGCATTGATTGAGGAAGAGATGAAAATGAACTTGATCCGGAGAATTGCAACATCTCCTAAGCCCAATGAACTCCCCATTTCTGATCTTACCCATTCTCTTTAATTTTTGCCATTTACTTTTATGAGCAAATTCCCCATTCCCATTTACAATTCTGCAATTTATTTTCAGTCATTTACTTCCAGTCCTTTAATTCTAGTATTTACTTTTCTGTTATTTACATTCCTGCCATTTTATTTTCTGCAACTCTCAACCCAAATTCTGGATTCGCTCAACTAGAACATTCTTCTAATTAAAGTTGCTTGATCAATCAATCCCTGTGGGATTCGACCTCACTCTATTGTGAGTTTTTACTTGACGACAAATTTGGTACACTTGCCGAAGGGAGATTTGTTGTGAGACAAGTTTTCCGTGCATCAAGTTTATGGCGCCGTTGCCGGGGATTGATTGTGCATCAACAATGATTAAATTGGAAGATCACTAAATTGAGCATTTTTATTTTGTGAATTTCATTTTCTGTTTGAGTGATTTACTTTCTGTTTTAGTTAAACTTCTTCCCTTCCCCCTCTATTTATTTTGTTTTTCTTTGTTATTTTCAATTCTATTTGCTAACCCACTAACTGTTTGATATATTGCATCACCCACAACTAACAGTAATTTTGACACAAATACTTTCTGCACCTATCTTTTCTTGCTTGCACTTGATGGTTATATGACAGGGAGAAGTAGCGGGGCTTCAACTTCCTTCGATTCTGAACGTGAGAGGACCTTCCTTAGATTAAGGAGGGAGGCAAGAGGAAAGAAAGTGGTTGGTGCTGAGGAAGAAGAGGAATTCTTTGAAACAAACATGGAAGACAACATGGAAAATCATCATGAAGAAGAGGATCACAACCATGGGGGAGGAGGTAGAGCAAATCATGCTGGGGAGGATAGAAGAGTTTTGGGCTCTTACATCAATCCAAACCCAGGCAATTGTGGAAGTAGCATCCAAAAGCCAACAATCCATGCCAACAACTTTGAACTTAAACCACAGCTCATCACCCTTGTTCAGAACAACTGTTCGTTTGGAGGAGGTATTCAAGAAGACCCCAATCAACATTTAACCACCTTCCTGAGAATATGTGACACAGTGAAGTCTAATGGTGTTCATCCTGACGCCTATAGACTGCTCTTATTTCCATTCTCACTTAGGGACAAAGCAGCCAAGTGGCTGGAATCTTTCCCAAGGGAAAGCTTGACAACTTGGAAAGACGTGGTGAACAAATTCTTAGCAAGATTTTACCCTCCTCAACGAATCAATAGGCTGAGAGCTCAGGTCCAAACTTTCAGGCAACAAGATGGTGAGACTCTATATGAAGCATAGGAGAGGTTTAAAGATATAACAAGGAGGTTCCCACCAGATATGTTCAACGAATGGGTGCAGCTGCACATTTTCTATGAAGGGCTCTCTTATAAGTCAAAGAAGGCCGTAGACCATTCATCCGGAGGATCTTTGAACAAGAAGAAGACTATTGAGGAAGCCATAGATGTTATTGAAACAGTAGCAGAGAATGATTACTTATATGCTTCCGAAAGAGGGAACACAAGAGGAGTAATGGAGCTAAACAATGTAGATGCTCTGTTGGCCCAAAACAAGCTCATTACCCAGCAGCTGGCTGACCTCACCAAGAAGATGGAGATGAACCAAGTAGCAGCAATCTCCACTTCATCAACAACCCAAGAAGGAGTGAATGAAGAAGCAGAGGGTATTCAGGAGCAAGCCAACTGCATTGGGAATTCACCAAGGAAAAACTATGATCCATACTCCAAGACCTACAACCCTGGATGGAGAAACCACCCAAACTTTGGGTGGGGAAGTGAGCAAGATCAAAACCAAGATCAGAGACATTATAACTCCAACAACAATGCAGCTCACCAGCAATTCACACAGAGGACATCCCAACACCCCCACAACAACACTTCTCCACATGCTTATCAAAACCAAAACAGCACATCTGCTCCGAATCACTCATCAATTGATGACAAGCTCTCTAAGATTGAAGCCTAACTTGAAGGAATATGCCAAGAGATTCAAGAAAATAAGGTGTTCAAAGAGGAGGTGCGAGCCAATATCAAGAACCAGGGAGAGACCATTAGGAAGCTGGAATTCCAGGTGGGATATTTAGCTGAAAAGATTCCCAAACCTACTGATAGCTTCCCAAGTGACACGGAGAAAAACCCCAAAGGAGAAGCAAAGAAAGTAAGATGGGAAGATTGCAAAATGGTCACTACAAGTGATCAAGAGACTGAAGACAAGCAAGGCACACTTTTCGAACAACCTGAAGACAACTCAACAAAGGAGGAGGATAGAGATCACCAAGAACTAGAAATCTCACAACAAGAGCTGCTGAAGCTCTATGCACCCTTCCCTCAACTACTCAATGGTACTGTGGGAAAAAGAATATACTCAAAGTTTCTAGACTTGTTTGCATCTCTGCATGTAAACATACCATTCATCAAGGCAATTCAACAAATGCCTGCATTCATCAAGTATATAAAGGAACTTCTTCTTAGGAAAAGCTCACTCAAAGGAGGCCAGACTATAGTGATGAACAAGGAATGTAGTGCCCTTATTCAACCTGAGTTGCCTACAAAAAGAAGAGACCCAGGGAGTTTTCACATCCCTTGTGCCATAGGTGAAACTATGTTCGATAGAGCACTATATGATTTGGGGGCCAGCATCAACTTACTGCCCTTATCCCTGGTGAAGAGGTTGCAGATCAATGAGATAATGCCCACGGATGTAATCATCAGACTGGCTGACAAAACTCAAAAGCAAGCAATAGGAGTGGTGGAAAATGTGTTGCTAAAGGTTGGAAAATACTTTCTCCCAACAGACTTTGTCATACTGGACATGGAAGAGAGTCACACTCATCCAATCATATTGGGAAGACCATTCCTAGCTACGGCCAGAGCACTTATCGATGTAGAGAAAGGGGAGCTAATATTGAGAATCCATGATGAACGACTCATCTTCAATGTTTTCAAACTCTCACAAGAAACAGATCAAGAGGACAAGGAACTAAGCACAAATGATAATGAGACACTGAAGGAGGAGACAAGCACTGAAGCACAGCCAGTTCATTCTGAGATCCCCTTAATAGATAAACAAGGAAAACAGCAATTGCCACAGCTCAAGGAAAAGTTGGAGGAACCTAAACCTCTAGAGGCAGGAGAAGACAGCATCACAACTCCTTTAGAAAAAGAGGTCACCAAGGGGAAGGCAACCTCAAAAGAAACAAAGAAGAAGGTACCAAGGAGGTGGAGGAACAAGAAGATCCCTACGGAAGACTTCTCTCCAGGGGATAGGGTTGTCTCAGCTTACTTCCCAGATATTTCCCCTAATCTCCCTACTGTACCATCTCAGTTACCCAAGGTCTTCACTATCAACAGAGTTCTTTCCCTGGAACATGTGGAGATCATTGATCCAATCAATGGATATAAGTCCACAGCAAGAGGGGAGGACTTTAAGCACTACCAACCACCCTGATGAGGGAAAAACGTCAAGCTAGTGATGCTAAAGAAGCGCTTCATGGGAGGCAACCCGTGTTTTATATGTTTTTAAAATAATGAATAAATCAATGTTTATGAATTTCAACCCAAACTTGACAAACACTTGGTGAAATCTTTATCATGCAGTATATAGTGAAGAACAAGTTTGGTGTTCAAAGCAAACCAAGATGCATGCTAGTCTTGGGAGCTTTGAACAAAACTTTTCATCACATTGCTTCAAACTAAGTTTGGTGTCACCCCATGGTGCCACCAAAATGCATAAGGATACACAAGTAGTTAGTTAGTTAAAATTCATAAATAAACAAACTCTTTTTCTTCTCTTTATTATTCTAGCCATAGAGTTTGATTCTTATGATATTAATTTCCTTATTTTAAATCTTTATAGCAAAAGAAAAGAAACATAAAAAGGGATGGATTGGACAACTAAACAAAGATGGATCAGACACCACAAAAGGAAGGGCTACACACTTGTTCTAAAAAGGGAATGCATTGGAAAATGTTGCCATGAAACATTGGAAAAATGGAACCCCTAAAAGACCGAGCAATCTCATTCATAAAGTGATGATCCTTGTTTTTTATCCATGCATCACCCCAACCGTCCATCAAGTAACCACTCAATCAATCCACACCCTCCATTCTCTCACAACTTCTCTATATAAAGAACCCTTTTTCCGTACCCACCTTCATTGTCATTACCCAATCTTCACCACTCTCCATTTCGGTACAAGACACTTCCTACCCCATTAAAAACCTTTTTCCCACCTCACTCTCTTCATCGCAATAAAACCTTAAACAACCAAAAATCTCCACAAATTTGCCACCTTCACATATTAACTATCATTCATGGCGTCTTCGGGTTCTAAAAGAAGGAAGGGAAAGGAACCCATGGAAAAACACCCATATGATGAAAAGAGATTTAGAAGCTTGCATCATGCATTGCAATACGGGTGGATGGTTGATAAGGAAATCATTTATGAGCTGGGATTTCAAGTTAAAAAGACTGAGTGCCCCGAAATCACAGAGAAGATAGAAAGGAGAAGATGGGAGCTCCTCACTGACCCGGTCATTTAGGTGAATGCAAACCTCATAAGAGAATTTTATGCAAATGCGGTTTGATATGATAAGAAGGATGAGTCGTACACAAGCTTTGTGAGAGGAAAGATGGTGGATTTTGGTCCCATGAGTGTCATGAGGGCATTGAAGCTACGGTCTATACAATTTGAAGAAGAAAGCTATCACTCAAGATTGGACAACCCCAATTATGACCAGATTCTGCAAGATATTTGTGTACCAGGAGCTGACTGGGAAAGGGGTGCGGGAAATAAACCAAAGTTCATCAAGAGAACAGATCTCACTCCTGAAGCCAAGGGGTGGTTTGAGCTAGTGAGAAGGTCTATTCTCCCAGTTGCAAAGAACTCGGAGGTGAATGTCAAGAGAGCCACAATGGTGCACTGTATACTGAAAGGGGGAGAAATCCAGGTCCATGAACTCATAGCTGAAGGTATTAGAAAGATGGCAGAGAAAAGTGACTCAAGAGGAACGTTAGGTTACCTTAGCACTATTTACCGAATATGCAAGAAAGCTGGGGTAGTTTTTGAAGATGAGAACCCCATGTGGATAAAGGAAGGCATCCCAATAACTGTACGAAGGATGAATGCTACAGCATCCCCTTTGCCTCAGCGGAAGCAAAGGAAGAGGACAGCCCCTCAAGTAGTGGAAGGAGAAGTCTTAGAGGGTCAAGCACAACAGACCTTGGACATGCACCAATTGCAGGAAGCCATTGATGGCTTGTCTAGACAATATTTAGAAAGCCAAGGAGCACAGAAAGAGCTTCAACTACAGATGATGGGGCAGCAAGAGGAAGCACTCTCAAGATGGATGACTCAGCAAGGTGAGTGGTAAAGGCAAATGATGGAACATCAACTAAGTCAAGGACAACAATGAGGAAAAACATTCAACAGGATGGAACAAAGACAAAACGAGCAACAAAAATCCACCCAGAGGCTAATCAACATCCAAGCACATCAAGGGGCACACATACATGAGATGCATCGAAGACAAATAGAACAGGCAGAACTATTGGACGATCAAAGGGCATTCGCAGAAGGAGTTTACATGAGCGAAACAGGACATCACATAAACACTCAAGCCAGGCTCGGCTACTTAGTGGGACAGCTGCCAATATTGCATCCAGGAATAGCCAGGTATGACGAAATGAAGGATGAATTAGCACGAAAGGAAAGACAAAGGGTGGAAGAGAGTCATGAGTCAGTGAGGAAGGCACTTGAGGATTGGAAGCAAGCAAGATTGGCACGGATGCGAGGAAATGCAAGAGGAAACAAGGAGGACAAGCAAGGAAAAGAGCATGGACATCCACAACAGTAAAAGGTGGTCGAGTTCCTTCTTTATTTCACCTTTCTCTATGTTTTAAATAAGGAAGATCTTGTATGAAATAGAACATGCTTCCATGCCAGTTTAAATCTTTTTAAATTCTGTCTTTTAAGTTCCCTTTCTGAATAGGTGTATGTGTGCTAGTCTTTATGTCACTGCATCTTCCTTAACTTACTTGTATGCTTGTCCCTTTTAAATCAAATGAAGAGAGAATGCTTATGTTTCAAAAGACCAGAGTAGAGTTCATATTATGGAGTACATTCATGAGTTTGTGGTATGATCATAAGTTAGCTAAGTTGGTTCAACCATAAGGTGGGATGACAACTATCTGGCCTGAATACTTTGCTTTGAACACACCTCATAAGACTAAGTATATGACAAGATCCTAATAAGAGAAAGAGAAAAGAATAATGAAAGTGGAAAAAAACAAAAAGAAAAAGAGTAAGCAATAAGGCTAGGCACCAATGGTTTTGATCTTAAGATATGTGTCTGTGGTGTTCCTGTGTGAAGGATCTACTTGGATGAATAAGCTCTTAGGGGTGCTTTATCACCTGGTAACTTGGGTTAACTAACCCGGGATTATTAGCTGAAAGTCCATTATCAAGAGTAACCCTCACCACAGAGCATTTAGTAACCTAAAGAGGTGCTGGACACCAAGGTCTCAAGAAGGAAAATGAATGAACTATATGCCTGTGGTGTGTATATATGGGGGAGAGACTTGAGGGAGTAAGTCCTTAGGGGTGCTTCAACACCTATCACCTTGAACCAACTGGTTCGGGAGTGTTGGCTGAAAGCTTATCTTAAAAAGTTGCCCCCTTACAGAGCACTTAGCCTAAGAACACCAATAAGCTCTGAAATGACAATAAAGGGATCAATGAATAAAAGTCTCATGGGATGTAAGCAAAGTGAGTGTTTTAAGACATGATAAAGGTCTGAAAGCCAGGAATGAACCTAAGTTGCTATGCATGAAACCACCATAAAATCAGTGATATGACTTCCACAAGAATGACTCATTGCTCTTGGCATTCCATTCCTCATTCTCTTGTTCCAGTACTTGCTTAGGGACAAGCAAGCTTTAAGTTTGGTGTTGTGATGCCAGGGCATCTTGGCCAGTTTCACTGACCTTTTCTTTACTGTTTTTAGGTTAGTTTCATGCATTTCTTTAGGAAATAAGCTAGTTTTGGGTAGATACTCACTTACACCTTGATTCAAGCATACATTGTGCATTTTACATTATTTCACGAGGATTTTGCATAAGTTTAGTGAAAATTGTATGTTGCATTGCCCATGACTTGGACTAGAACTTTGATGCGCTCTATTGCTTGATTTCAGGACCAAAGGAAGCAAGGAATGGGAGGTAACTTGCAAAGTTAATGAGAAAAGTGATTGCCAATAACGCTCTAAAACCCATCATTGACCACGTTAAGAGTCACGTTAACTAAGTTAACGTGAACTCTAACGTGGAGAAGGGAAGTTGAGCCAACGTTAGTGACACTTAACATTGTCACTAACGTTGGCAAATGCTCATAAGTGGCCACGTTAGAGTCCACGTTAACTTAGTTAACTTGGTGCGCAGAAATTGTGATTACACTTTGATTATGTAAAATTCATTGCTCTTTCTTTCCCTGGTGATGGCGCCAAAAATACGATGCCAATACCATGGTTCACAACTTTGCACAACTAACCAGCAAGTGCACTGGGTCGTCCAAGTAATACCTTACGTGAGTAAGGGTCGAATCCCACGGAGATTGTTGGTATGAAGTAAGCTATGGTCCCCTTGTAAATCTCAGTCAGGCGGATATAAAATAGTAATGGGGTTTTTGAAATAATTAATAAAATAGGGATAGAAATAATTATGTAAATCATTGGTGAGAATTTTAGATAAGCGAATAGAGATGCTTTCGTTCCTCTGAACCTCTGCTTTCCTGCTATCTTCATCCAATCAGTCTTACTCCTTTCCATGGCTGGCTTTATGTAATGCATCACCATTGTCAATGGCTACTTTCGGTCTTCTCTCGGGAAAATGATCCAAATGCCCTGTCATGGCACGGCTAATCGTCTGGAGGCATCACCCTTGTCAATGGTTACATCCTATGCTCTTAGTAAAAATGGTCAACGCACCCTATCACGGCACGGCTATTCATCTGTCGGTTCTCGATCATGCTGGAATAGGATTTACTATCCTTTTGCATCTGTCACTACGCCCAGCAATCGCGAGTTTGAAGCTCATCACAGTCATTCAATCATTGAATCCTACTCGGAATACCACAGACAAGGTTTAGACTTTCCGGATTCTCTTGAATGCCGCCATCATTCTAGCTTACACCACGAAGATTCCGATTAAGAGATCTAAGAGATACTCATTCAATCTAATGTAGAACGGAAGTGGTTGTCAGGCACGCGTTCATAGGGAATGATGATGATTGTCACGTTCATCACATTCAGATTGAAGTGCGAATGAATATCTTGGAAGCGAAATAAGATGAATTGAATAGAAAACAGTAGTACTTTGCATTAATCTTTGAGGAACAGCAGAGCTCCACACCTTAATCGATGGAGTGCAGAAACTCTACCGTTGAAAATACATAAGTGAAAGGTCCAGGCATGGCCGAGATGGCCAGCCCCCAAAACGTGATCTAAGATAGCATACAACTGATCAAAGATATCTAATACAATAGTAAAAAGTCCTATTTATAATAAACTAGCTACTAGGGTTTACAGAAGTAAGTAGTTGATGCATAAATCTACTTCCAGGGCCCACTTGGTGTGTGCTTGGGCTGAGCTTGAAGTCTACACGTGGAGAGGTCATTCTTGGAGTTGAACGCCAGCTTTTGTGCCAGTTTGGGCGTTGAACTCCACTTTGCAGCTTGTTTCTGGCGCTGGACGCCAGAATTGGGCAGAAAGCTGGCGTTGAATGCCAGTTTGTGTCGTCTAAACTTAGGCAAAGTATGGTCTAATATACATTGCTAGAAAGCCCCGGATGTCTAAATTCCAACGCAATTGGAAGCGCACCATTTTGAGTTCTGTAGCTCCTGAAAATCCACTTTGAGTGCAGGGAGGTCAGAATCCAATAGCATCAGCAGTCCTTCTTCAACCTCTGAATCTGATTTTTGCTCAAGTCCCTCAATTTCAGCCAGAAAATACCTCAAATCACAGAAAAACACACAAACTCATAGTAAAGTCCAGAAATGTGAATTTAACATAAAAACTAATGAAAACATCCCTAAAAGTAACCAGATTCTACTAAAAACATACTAAAAACAATGCCAAAAAGCGTATAAATTATCCGCTCATCACAACACTGATGACAAGTCATCTTAGCCTATTTTAGCTAGTCTTTTTCTTTAGTTTTCATTAGAATTATGCACTTTCTTGTGCTGCAAGCAAGCTAATTGAGTAGATTTTCATGTTTCCCTTGATTGAACCAACCATATATGAATTCATGCCATTTCATGAGGTTTTAGGCTATATTTGTTGCATATTATGAAAGATTGAATATCTCATGATTTTGAGCATAGCTTTGATGAGTTTGGTTGATTAATGATAGGTGAAGAAAGCTTGGAGAAAGGTTGAAGCAAAGAGGAATGGCTAGGAGTGAAAAGAGGACAATGGAATAAGTAAAAATTGAACCAGGAAAGCATGAAGTTAGCCCCAACGTTAGCCCCCTAACTTGGAGGCTAACGTTGGGCATGAAGGATTCTCCCTGGGCTCCCCACGTTTGAGCCAACATTAGCCCCCTAACTTGGAGGCTAACGTTGGCAAGAGAAACTTGAAATTCATCCCTGGGCCAGCCAACGTTTGCGCCAACGTTAGCCCCCTAACTTGGAGGCTAACGTTGGCACATGAACCACAAAGGGAGGGGCACCAACGTTTGCGCCAACGTTAGCCCCCTAACTTGGAGGCTAACGTTGGCGCCACTAGCACTAAGCAAGGCCAACGTTAGGGTCAAAGTTAGACCCCTAACGTTGGCACCAACGTCCAAACCAGAGAATATTGCTTGCTGCTATGAAAAGTTAGGGTCAAAGTTAGCCCCCTAACTTTGACCCTAACGTTGGGACCAACTTTGGCTAACTTCAAAACCGGTTCAATTGGTTCACTTCGGTTCTTCTTTAAACTTCAAGAGCAATCAACCAAGGCCTCTTTCAACCCAATTCCACCAAGAACAAAGGCCCAACTCAAGGCTTGAAGATCATTTTGGAAAGTGTATAAATAGGATAGAATTCAAGTTATTCAGAGAGCTTTCCTTTGAGAATTTTCATAATAGTTTTCGGAGAGCTTTTGAACTTGAGTGAACTTTAATTTCTTGCTTTCATTGCTTTCAATTTCATTTTACATTTGCCTTGGATCTTGGATTGGAGAATTGAAGAAATTCTGTTTCAATCTCAATCTTGGATCTCTCTGTTTCTTTACTGTTAATTGAATTTCATTTCCGGTTCATTGTTCTTCATCTCTTTTCTTTGCAATTTACAATTTCCTTGCTATTGTTCTTGTTGGATCTAGGAAGGCATTGAGATCTAGACTTGGTTTTCTAGTCTCTGGGTCCTGAGATCTGAATTTCTCATTTCAATTCCCTGCTTATTGCTTTTTCTGTTCATTTACTTTACTGCTTCAAGATCCGGTTCAATCCCAATTCCCGTTCCCTCTTCTGTTTGATGCAATTTAGTTTTTCCTTGTTTAAATTCTGCAAATCCATTCCCCAATTCCCTTTACATTTCAAGCAATTTATATTCCTTGCACTTTAAGATTCCGCAATTTACATTTCTTGCACTTTAAGTTTCTGCCATTTAATTTCTTGTTCTTTAAGATTCAGCAATTTAATTCCCTGCTTTCTTTAATTTCATGCAATTTACATTCTGCAAGTCACAAATCACTCAACCAACACTTGATTCGCTTGACTAAATCAACCACTAAACTAAAATTGCTCAATCCTTCAATCCCTGTGGGATCGACCTCACTCCCGTGAGTTTTTATTACTTGATACGACCCGGTACACTTGCCGGTTAGTTTTGTGATGTTTTGTGAGAGATTTGCTTTTCACCAAAATATCTCATCAAGTTTTTGGCGCCGTTGCCGGGGATTGATTAGATTGACAATGATTAAGTGAGGTGGTAATTTAGATCAAGCACTTTTTCTTTAATTTTTGACTAACCCACTAACTGTTTGAAGTTTTGCCTGAGCTAATAGAAACCTCATTCTAGCAATAGAGTAAAATTTCCTTGGCTCATCCTGCTGAACATGGTTTTCATAGTTTGAAAAACAAACGAGAGGAGTGGTTTTCATTCATTACCCTCTCAAGTTTGCCCACTATTTGATGCTTTGTGTCAACTGATCCTTCAATCATATCCTGGTCTGAATATGCTCTGTCTTCACTTGAATTGGTTGTGACTGTGCAGATCATGGAAGGGAACTCAACAAATTCTAGCAATCATGAGAGTAATACCCCCACCTTGGATGATAATGTAACCCATAGTTCGAAGCAACTATCCATAGCCATGAATGATGTTGCCCAATGGTTTGAAGCTTTTCCACAAGGAAACATTATCGGATGGGAAGAACTGATGAATGGAATCCTAGTCAAATTTAACCCACCACAAGGAGTTGTTAAGCAAGAGGCAGAAGTGCATCCCTTAGAGAAAGAAATTGAAGGTGCTCGTGCAGTAATAAGCCAAAACAAGCAGATGCATCAGCAGACTCTACAACAATTAGATATGATGGCTAAAAAAATCATTGAGTTGAGACATGCTGTAGTACATACATACAACCTGACTCAAAGCTCATATGGGTATAATCAAGCTGAACAAAGCTTTGGGGCCATTAACCGAGAGCAACAAAGCTATGAGCAACTACAAGCTCCAAGCAATCACTCTAGCATGCTCCATAACAGGCCTCAGAATGATGTGTACAATCCACCTTGGAGAAATCATTCTAATGGGAGGGGGGTTGAGAACCAAAACCAAAGACCAAGGAACTTCAACTACAACAACCATTTCCCAAACTTGCAAAAACCATACGGCCCACCCTTCCAACCTCAGATACCTCTCAACCAACAACATTCACAACACTATCATAGGACCACCAATTTGGAGGTCTTAATAGAGAAAATGATGGAACACCAAGAAATAACAAACAAAAACCAGGAAGCCTCATTGAAGATCCTGGAGAGTCAGATTGGGCAGCTCTCCAAGCAAATTTCTATTGAGAGATCTTTAAGCTCACTGCCCAGTGACACAATCTCAAATTTGCAACAACATCACCACACCATCTCACAGAATTCTCAAAGGATTTCCAATCTAGAAAGTGGAGTAGAGAGAATGATGACACATCTAAAAAGGATGAACAAACACTATGAGGACCTACTCGGGGGAATTGAGAAGTAAATAGAACAATTAGCCAAAAACCTCACAGAAACAAGTAAGAAGGAAGCAAAGCCTCACTTAGTTGGAC
Source organism: Arachis hypogaea (assembly GCF_003086295.3). NCBI lineage: Eukaryota > Viridiplantae > Streptophyta > Magnoliopsida > Fabales > Fabaceae > Arachis > Arachis hypogaea. Next base: position 56,569,839 of record NC_092051.1, read on the forward strand.
AATGGGACAAGGAGAAGAAGGCTCAGAATCTGAAATAAGCAAGCACAGAGGATGTCAAGCTAGTGACATTAAAAGAGCGCTTGTTGGGAGGCAACCCAACCTGAGGTAGTTTTTTGTTCATAACTATTTTAATAAAAAGGTTAATTAGTTTATCTACTTTGCAAAGAAGCTAAGTTTGGTGTTACACACCAAAACAACATAAGAGAGAATGAAGGATTCTAAGTTTGGTGTTTCACCAAAATCCCATCATAAAACACATTCTCATTTTCTGCATAATGCTGGCTTCAAGCACGATGGATGAATTAGTTAACTATTCTGCTGTTTCCTAGTTTTCAGTTTTATCAATGTTGAAAAAGAAAAAGAGTTTCACACATGGTTAATCCGATGCATTGGCAAGGTGCTAAGTTTGGTGTTCCCACACCAGAGTAAGTACAAAGGCCACGAATAAATCATGCAAGCTAACCATTTTTCAAGTGCTTGGGGAACAAGCAACTTTCAATATCATTGCAGAGGTCCATACAAGCTGTTGGAAGGCTTAAGCATCATCAACCAAAGAAACAGAACCTAAAGGCCAGCAATGATGAGAAGAAGGAAAGCAATTGAACTCCAACAGGTTGTATTGTTAAGTAATTGTTTTACATCAAATATTGCTGTGATTGAAAGTTGGATTGTATCCCTAATTGCCCTGCCTATCTGCATAGTATAAATTCTTTCTATATACCCCTGCCTGCATACATAGCATAGTCTTTCTTTATAATTCAATAAGCAAGGTGTCTGATCATTCACAACATTCTTATCTTCAAAACTTGTTTGCACTCAATTTTCAAGAAATGCATCACATGAATGTTCTTTGAAAAGAAGGATTGAGGAATCAATCAGTTTTGAGGCAAGCAAAAGATTGGGAGAAGTGGTGGTTCTAGTTGTATGATTTTGTGTCGAGGTTGCATGCTTGTGAAAACTTGCATGGGAGCTCATAGGCGGGACATGAAGTTCAAAGAAGTATTGTGGGGATTCTCAAAAATCTATTGATCCGAGAAGCAGCAAACAAAACAAAAGAAAGAAAAGAAAGTACAAAAACAAAAAGAACATGGTCCAAGGCTCTGAGCATCAATTACTAGGCAGAAAAGAAAGAAGAAACAATGACTCAAAGAGTTGTTAGCCTAGTAAAATGCTTGTGGTTGAAGTGTGTCAAGGAAAGAGGCTTGAGCAAGTAAATCCTCAGGGGTGCTTCAACACCTAATACCTTAAAACCAACTGGTTTAGGAGTATTGATTGAAAGCTTATCTAAAGAGCCGCCTTGAGACATGATACTTAGAGTCGAGGCCAAAGCACAGAAACTATAAGCTGCTTCAAGGTGATTACATATAAAGAGATCTCCATGGTACCATTTGGATGAAAATCCTAAGACCTACGACTCCCAATATGTAAGGACTAGTGAGCACTGAAGCCCTTGCATGAGCATATGATTTAGAGTTCACCCCACTGATACTTGATCACTTCACTCACTGCACTTTACAAATGTTCCTCAATCCATCTTAATTGAAAGAACCTTGGAGCATAAATCTATTTCTTGCTTGGGGACAAGCAAGCTTTAAGTTTGGTGTTGTGATGACAAGTCATCTTAGCCTATTTTAGCTAGTCTTTTTCTTTAGTTTTCATTAGAATTATGCACTTTCTTGAGCTGCAAGCAAGCTAATTGAGTATATTTTCATGTTTCCCTTGATTGAACCAACCATATATGAATTCATGCCATTTCATGAGGTTTTAGGCTATATTTGTTGCATATTATGAAAGATTGAATATCTCATGATTTTGAGCATAGCTTTGATGAGTTTGGTTGATTAATGATAGGTGAAGAAAGCTTGGAGAAAGGTTGAAGCAAAGAGGAATGGCTAGGAGTGAAAAGAGGACAATGGAATAAGTGAAAATTGAACCAGGAAAGCATGAAGTTAGCCCCAACGTTAGCCCCTAACTTGGAGGCTAACGTTGGGCATGAAGGATTCTCCCTGGGCTCCCCACGTTTGAGCCAACGTTAGCCCCCTAACTTGGAGGCTAACGTTGGCAAGAGAAACTTGAAATTCATCCCTGGGCCAGCCAACGTTTGTGCCAACGTTAGCCCCCTAACTTGGAGGCTAACGTTGGCACATGAACCACAAAGGGAGGGGCACCAACGTTTGCGCCAACGTTTGCCCCCTAACTTGGAGGCTAACGTTGGCGCCACTAGCACTAAGCAAGGCCAACGTTAGGGTCAAAGTTAGACCCCTAACGTTGTCACCAACGTCCAAACCAGAGAATATTGCTTGCTGCTATGAAAAGTTAGGGTCAAAGTTAGCCCCCTAACTTTGACCCTAACGTTGGGACCAACTTTGGCTAACTTCAAAACCGGTTCAATTGGTTCACTTCGGTTCTTCTTCAAACTTCAAGAGCAATCAACCAAGGTCTCTTTCAACCCAGTTCCACCAAGAACAAAGGCCCAACTCAAGGCTTGAAGATCATTTTGGAAAGTGTATAAATAGGATAGAATTCAAGTTATTCAGAGAGCTTTCCTTTGAGAATTTTCATAATAGTTTTCGGAGAGCTTTTGAACTTGAGTGAACTTTAATTTCTTGCTTTCATTGCTTTCAATTTCATTTTACATTTGCCTTGGATCTTGGATTGGAGAATTGAAGAAATTCTGTTTCAATCTCAATCTTGGATCTCTCTGTTTCTTTACTGTTAATTGAATTTCATTTCCAGTTCATTGTTCTTCATCTCTTTTCTTTGCAATTTACAATTTCCTTGCTATTGTTCTTGTTGGATCTAGGAAGGCATTGAGATCTAGATTTGGTTTTCTAGTCTCTGGGTCCTGAGATCTGAATTTCTCATTTCAATTCCCTGCTTATTGCTTTTTCTGTTCATTTACTTTACTGCTTCAAGATCCGGTTCAATCCCAATTCCCTTTCCCTCTTCTGTTTGATGCAATTTAGTTTTTCCTTGTTTAAATTCTGCAAATCCATTCCCCAATTCCCTTTACATTTCAAGCAATTTATATTCCTTGCACTTTAAGATTCCGCAATTTACATTTCTTGCACTTTAAGTTTCTGCCATTTAATTTCTTGTTCTTTAAGATTCAGCAATTTAATTCCCTGCTTTCTTTAATTTCATGCAATTTACATTCTGCAAGTCACAAATCACTCAACCAACACTTGATTCGCTTGACTAAATCAACCACTAAACTAAAATTGCTCAATCCTTCAATCCCTGTGGGATCGACCTCACTCCCGTGAGTTTTTATTACTTGATACGACCCAGTACACTTGCCGGTTAGTTTTGTGAGAGATTCGCTTTTCACCAAAATATCTCATCAAACACCAAACTTAAATTGTTGCTTGTCCCCAAGCAACTGAAAATCAAATAGGATAAAAAGAAGAGAATATACTATAAATTCCAAACTATCAATGAAACATAGCTCCAATCAGATGAGCGGGACTTATAGTTTTTTGCCTCTTGAATAGTTTTGGCATCTCACTTTATCCATTGAGGTTCAGAATGATTGGCATCTATAGAAACTCAGAGTTCAGATAGTGTTATTGATTCTCCTAGTTCAGTATGATAATTCTTGAACACAGCTATTTTATGAGTCTTGGTCGTGGCCCTAAGCACTTTGTTTTCCAGTATTACCACCGGATACATAAATGCCACAGACACATAATTGGGTGAACCTTTTCAGATTGTGACTCAGCTTTGCTAAAGTCCCCAATTAGAGGTGTCCAGGGTTCTTAAGCACACTCTTTTTTTTGCTTTGGACCTTGACTTTAACCGCTCAGTCTCAGGTTTTCACTTGACACCTTCACGCCATAAGCACATGGTTAGGGACAACTTGGTTTAGCCGCTTAGGCCAGGATTTTATTCCTTTAGGCCCTCCTATCCACTGATGCTCAAAGCCTTGGGATCCTTTTTATTTACCCTTGCCTTTTGGTTTTAAGGGTTATTGGCTTTTTGCTCTTGCCTCTTGGTTTTAAGAGCTTCTGGCTTTTTCTGCTTGCTTTTTCTTTCTATTTTTTTTTTCGCTATTTTTTTTTTGCAAGCTTTGTTCTTTGCTGCTTTTTCTTGCTTCAAGAATCATTTTTATGATTTTTCAGATTATCAAATAACATGTCTCCTAGTCATCATTCATTCAAGAGCCAACATATTTAACATTCTTAAACAACAACTTCAAGAGATATATGCACTGTTCAAGCATACATTCAGAAAACAAAAAGCATTGTGACCACATCAATATAATTAAACTAAGTTCAAGGATAAATTCGAAACTCATGTACTTCTTGTTCTTTTGAATTAAAACATTTTTCATTTAAGAGAGGTGATGGATTCATAGGACATTCATAACTTTTAAGACATGGTTACTAACTACTAATGATCATGTAATGAAGACACAAACATGGATAAGCACTTAACATAGAAAACGAAAAACAGAGAAAGTAAGAACAAGGAATGTGTCCACCTTAGTGATGATGAAGTTTCCTTCTTGAGGAACCAATGATGTTCTTGAGCTCTTCTATGTCTCTTCCTTGCCTTTGTGGCTTGATTCCTAGTGACTTTTGGTATTTCTATCCTCAGTTACTTCCAATAAATATGTGGAGGGAAGTGCATCCCCTGAGGTATCTCAGGGATCTCTTGATTTGCAGCCACATGTTCTACCACTGAGCTATAAATCCTTTACATAATTGTTTTACCACACCAAACTTAGAATGTTGCTCGCCCTCGAGCAAAAGAAGAAGGAATAGATGAAGAAGAAGTTGTGGAAAAAACTAGGATTATGAGGAAGGAAGGTGGGGATCCTGTGGGGTCCACAGATCCCGAGATGATCCTGTGAGGTCCACAGATCTTGAGTTGTCAAGGCATTTACATTCCTGCACCAATTTAGGCATGCAAAATGCCCTTGCACACAACTCTGGGCGTTCAGCGCCAGGTTGGTGCCCATTTTGGGCGTTCAACGCCCATTTGTTGCCCATTTCTGGCGTTGAACGCCAGAACCATGCTTGTTCTGGGCGTTCAGCGCCAGCTCTTCTCCAGGGTGCAATTCTGGCGTTCAGCGCCCAGATGCTGCCCATTTTGGGCGTTCAGCGCCCAGATACTGCCCATTTTGGGCGTTCAGCGCCAGAACCATGCTCTGTTCTGGCGTTGAACGCCAGGCAGGTGCTTCCTCCAGGGTGTGATTTTTCTTCCACTGTTTTTGATTCTATTTTTAATTTTTATATTTATTTTGTGACTACACATGATCATGAACCTAAGAAAACATGAAAAACAAAAATAAAATTAGATAAATAAACATTGGGTTGCCTCCCAACAAGCGCTTCTTTAATGTAAATAGCTTGACAGTGGGCTCTCATGGAGCCTCACAGATTTGCAGAGCTTTGTTGAGACCTCCCAACACCAAACTTAGAGTTTGGATATGGGGGTTTGACACCAAACTTAGAGTTTGGTTGTGGCCTCCCAACACCAAACTTAGAGTTTTACTGTGGGGGCTTTGGTTGACTCTGCTTTGAGAGAAGCTTTTTCTGCTTCCTCTCCATGGATGCAGAGAGAGATCCTTGAGTTGTAAACACAAGGTTATCCTTATTTAATTGAAGGATCAATTCTCCTCTGTCCACATCAATCACAGCTCTTGTTGTGGCTAGGAAAGGTCTTCCTAGGATGATGGATTCATCCTCTTCCTTTCCAGTATCCAGGACTATGAAATCAGCAGGGATGTAAAGGCCTTCAACCTTTACTAACACGTCCTCTACTTGTCCATAAGCCTGTTTTCTTGAATTATCTGCCATCTCTAATGAGATTTTAGCAGCTTGCACCCCATAGATTCCCAGTTTTTCTATTACAGAGAGGGGCATGAAGTTTATTCCTGAACCAAGGTCACACAGAGCCTTAAAGATCATGGTGCCTATAGTACAAGGTATTATGAACTTTCCAGGATCCTGTCTCTTCTGAGGCAATGTCAGTTGATCCAGATCACTTAGTTCATTGGTGAACAAGGGAGGTTCATCTTCCCAAGTATCAATGCCAAATAATATGGCATTCAGCTTCATGATTGCACCAAGGAACTTGGCAGCTTGCTCTTCAGTAACATCCTCATTCTCTTCAGAAGAGGAATACTCATCAGAGCTCATGAATGGCATAAGGAGGTTCAATGGAATCTCTATGGTCTCTAGATGAGCCTCAGAGTCCTTTGGTTCCTCAAAGGGAAGCTCCTTATTGATCACTGGGCGTCCCAGGAGGTCTTCCTCCTTGGGATTCACGTCCTCTAATTCCTTCACAGGTTCGGCCATGGTGATTAATTCAGTGGCCTTACATTCTCCTTTTGGATTCTCTTCTGTATTGCTTGGGAGAGTACTAGGAGGGATTTCAGTGATCCTTTTACTCAGCTGGCCCATTTGTGCTTCCAAATTTCTAATGGAAGACTTTGTTTCATTCATGAAACTCACAGTGGTTTTAGATAGATCAGAGACTAAATTTGCTAAGCTAGATGGATTCTGCTCAGCATTCTCTGTCTGTTGCTGAGTGGATGATAGAAAAGGCTTGCTATTGCTAAACCTGTTTCTTCCACCATTATTAAAGCCTTGTTGAGGCTTTTGATCCTTCCATGAGAGATTTGGGTGATTTCTCCATGATGGATTATAGGTGTTTTCATAAGGTTCACCCATGTAATTTACCTCTGCTATTGTAGGGTTCTCAAGATCATAAGCTTCTTCTTCAGGAGAAGCCTCTTGAGTACTGTTGGATGCAGCTTGCATTCCATTCAGACTCTGAGAAATCATATTGACTTGCTGAGTTAATATTTTATTCTGAGCCAATATGGCATTCAGAGTATCAATTTCAAGAACTCCCTTCTTCATAGGCGTCCCATTATTCACAGGATTCCTTTCAGAAGTGTACATGAACTGGTTATTAGCAACCATGTCAATGAGTTCTTGAGCTTCTGCAGGCGTTTTCTTTAGGTGAATGGATCCACCTACAGAAGTATCCAATGACATCTTTGATAGCTCAGATAAACCATCATAGAATATATCCAGGATGGTCCATTCTGAAAGCATGTCAGAAGGACACTTTTTGGTCAGCTGCTTGTATCTTTCCCAAGCTTCATAGAGAGATTCACCTTCTTTCTGTCTAAAGGTTTGAACATCCACTCTAAGCTTGCTCAGCTTTTGAGGAGGAAATAACTTGGCTAAGAAATCCGTGACCAGCTTATCCCAAGAGTTCAGGCTATCTCTGGGTTGAGAGTCCAACCACACTCTAGCTCTGTCTCTTACAGCAAAAGGGAAAAGCATGAGCCTGTAGACTTCAGGATCTACTCCATTGGTCTTAACAGTATCACATATCTGCAAGAATTCAGTTAAGAACTGAAAAGGATCTTCAGAGAAACTAAGATAGCATACAACTGATCAAAGATATCTAATACAATAGTAAAAAGTCATATTTATAATAAACTAGCTACTAGGGTTTACAGAAGTAAGTAGTTGATGCATAAATCCACTTCCGGGGCCCACTTGGTGTGTGCTTGGGCTGAGCTCGAAGTCTACACGTGGAGAGGTCATTCTTGGAGTTGAACGCCAGCTTTTGTGCCAGTTTGGGCGTTGAACTCCACTTTGCAGCTTGTTTCTGGCGCTGGACGCCAGAATTAGGCAGAAAGCTGGCGTTGAACACCAGTTTGCGTCGTCTAAACTTAGACAAAGTATGGACTATTATACATTGCTGGAAAGCCCTGAATGTCTACCTTCCAACGCAGTTAGAACCGCGCCATTTTGAGTTCTATAGCTCCTGAAATTCCACTTTGAGTGCAGGAAGGTCAGAATCCAACAGCATCAGCAGTCCTTCTTCAACCTCTGAATCTGATTTTTGCTCAAGTCCCTCAATTTCAGCCAGAAAATACCTGAAATCACAGTAAAACAAACAAACTCATAGTAAAGTCCAGAAATGTGAATTTAACATAAAAACTAATGAAAACATCCCTAAAAGTAACCAGATTCTACTAAAAACATACTAAAAACAATGCCAAAAAGCGTATAAATTATCCGCTCATCACAACACTTCTCTTCATCACATCACCAAAAATCCGAACCCTCTCTCTCTCTGAGTTCAGATTTTCTTCTTCTTTTCTTCTACTAACACAAGGACCTCTATACTGTGGTATAAAGGATTCCTATTATTATTATTATTATTTTTCTGTGCCCTCTTCTTTGTCATATGAGCAGGAGCAAGGACAAGAACATTCTTGTTGAAGCAGATCCAGAACCTGAAAGGACTCTGAAGAAAAAACTAAGAGAAGCTAAATTACAACAATCCAGAGATAACCTTATAGAAATTTTTGAATAGGAAGAGGAGATGGCAGCCGAAAATAATAATAATGCAAGGAGAATGCTTGGTGACTTTACTGCACCTAACTCCAATTTACATGGAAGAAGCATCTCCATCCCTGCCATTGGAGCAAACAATTTTGAGCTGAAACCTCAGCTAGTTTCTCTGATGCAGCAAAACTGCAAGTTTCATGGACTTCCATCTGAAGATCCTTTTCAGTTCTTAACTGAATTCTTGCAGATCTGTGATACTGTTAAGACTAATGGAGTAGATCCTGAAGTCTACAGGCTCATGCTTTTCCCTTTTGCTGTAAGAGACAGAGCTAGAATATGGTTGGACTCTCAACCTAAAGACAGTCTGAACTCTTGGGATAAGCTGGTCACAGCTTTCTTAACCAAATTCTTTCCTCCTCAAAAGCTGAGCAAGCTTAGAGTGGATGTTCAGACCTTCAGACAGAAAGAAGGTGAAATCCCTCTATGAAGCTTGGGAAAGATACAAGCAGCTAACCAGAAAGTGTCCTTCTGACATGCTTTCAGAATGGACCATCCTGGATATATTCTATGATGGTTTATCTGAGCTATCAAAGAGGTCATTGGATACTTCTGTAGGTGGATCCATTCACCTAAAGAAAACGCCTGCAGAAGCTCAAGAACTCATTGACATGGTTGCTAATAACCAGTTTATGTACACTTCTGAGAGGAATCCTGTGAGTAACGGGACGCCTATGAAGAAGGGAATTCTTGAAATTGATACTCTGAATGCCATATTGGCTCAGAATAAAATATTGACTCAGCAAGTCAATATGATTTCTCAGAGTCTGAATGGAATGCAAGCTGCATCCAACAGTACTCAAGAGGCTTCTCCTGAAGAAGAAGCTTATGATCCTGAGAACCCTGTAATAGCAGAGGTAAATTACATGGATGAACCTTATGGAAACACCTATAATGCATCATGGAGAAATCATCCAAATTTCTCATGGAAGTATCAAAAGCCTCAACAAGGCTTTAATAATGGTGGAAGAAACAGGTTTAGCAATAGCAAGCCTTTTCCATCATCCACTCAGCAACAAACAGAATTCTGAGCAGAATCCATCTAGCTTAGAAAACTTAGTCTCTGATCTATCTAAGGCCACTGTGAGTTTCTTGAATGAAACAAGGTCTTCCTTTAGAAATTTGGAAGCACAAGTGGGCCAGCTGAGTAAAAGGATCACTGAAATCCCTCCAAGTACTCTCCCAAGCAATACAGAAGAGAATCCAAAAGGAGAGTGCAAGGCCACTGAATTAATCACCATGGCCGAACCTATGAAGGAAGGAGAGGACGTGAATCCCAAGGAGGAAGACCTCCTGGGACGTCCAGTGACCAATAAGGAGCTTCTCTCTGAGGAACCAAAGGAACCTGAGGCTCATCTAGAGACCATAGAGATTCCATTGAACCTCCTTATGCCCTTCATGAGCTCTGATGAGTATTCCTCTTCTGAAGAGAATGAGGATGTTACTAAAGAGCAAGCTGCCAAGTTCCTTGGTGCAATCATGAAGCTGAATGCTAAATTATTTGGCATTGATACTTGGGAAGATGAACCTCCCTTGTTCATCAATGAGCTAAGTGATCTGGATCAACTGACATTACCTCAGAAGAAACAGGATCCTGGAAAGTTCATAATACCTTGTACCATAGGCACCATGATCTTTAAGGCTCTGTGTGATCTTGGTTCAGGGATAAACCTCATGCCCCTCTCTGTAATAGAGAAACTGGGAATCTATGGGGTGCAAGATGCTAAAATCTCATTAGAGATGGCAGACAATTCAAGAAAACAGACTTATGGACAAGTAGAGGATGTGTTAGTAAAGGTTGAAGGCCTTTACATCCCTGCTGATTTCATAGTCATGGACACTGGAAAGGAAGAGGATGAATCCATCATCCTAGGAAGACCTTTCCTAGCCACAGCAAGAGCTGTGATTGATGTGGACAGAGGAGAATTGATCCTTCAATTGAATGAGGACAACCTTGTGTTTACAACTCAAGGATCTCTCTCTGCATCCATGGAGAGGAAGCATAAAAAGCTTCTCTCAAAGCAGAGTCAACCAAAGCCCCCACAATCAAACTCTAAGTTTAGTGTTGGAAGGTCACAACCAAACTCTAAGTTTGGTGTCAAACCCCCATATCCAAACTCTAAGTTTGGTGTTGGGAGGTCTCAACAAAGCTCTGCACATCTGTGAGGCTCCATGAGAGCCCACTGTCAAGCTATTGACATTAAATAAGCGCTTGTTGGGAGGCAACCTAATGTTTATTTATCTAATTTTATTTTTGTTTTTCATGTTTTCTTAGGTTCATGATCATGTGGAGTCACAAAATAAATATAAAAATTGAAAACGGAATCAAAAACAGTGGAAGAAAAATCACACCCTGGAGGAAGCACCTGCCTGGCGTTCAAAGCCAGAACAGAGCATGGTTCTGGCGCTGAACGCCCAAAATGGGCAGTATCTGGGCGCTGAACGCCCAAAATGGGCATCATCTAGGCGCTAAACGCCAGAATTGCACCCTAGAGAAGAGCTGGCGCTGAACGCCCAGAACAAGCATGGTTCTGGCGTTCAACGCCAGAAATGGGCAACAAATGGGCGTTGAACACCCAAAATGGGCACCAACCTGGCGCTGAACGCCCAGAGTTGTGTGCAGGGGCATTTTACTTGCCTAATTTGGTGCAAGGTTGTAATTCCTTGAACACCTCAGGATCTGTGGACCCCACAGGATCATCTCAGGTCTGTGGACCCCACAGAATCATCTCAGTATCTGTGAATCTCACAGGATCCCCACCCACCTCACCCTCTCTCTCTCCATTCATGGTCATCCATTCTGTTTTCTATTCACCACTCACATCCATACACACATCCCTCTATCTCCTCCATATCTTCTTCTTCTTCATCTATTCTTTCTCTCTTGCTCGAGGGCGAGCAATATTCTAAGTTTGGTGTGGTAAAAGCATAAGCTTTTTGTTTTTCCATTACCATTAATGGCACCTAAGGCCAGAGAAACCTCAAGAAAGAGGAAAGGGAAGACAAATGCTTCCACCTCTGAGCCATGGGAGATGGAAAGATTCATCTCACAAGCCCATCACTATGAAAAGGATGGAGCAAACAAGAGAGCACATTCATGAATCTCAACAGGCACATGAAGAAGCTCATCATCAAGAAATCCCTGAGATACATCAAGGGATGCACTTGCCTCCACAGAATTTTTTGGAGCAAATCAACACCTCCCTAGGAGAATTAAGTTCCAACATGGGACAATTAAGGGTGGAACATCAAGAACACTCCATCATCCTTCATGAAATTAGAGAAGATCAAAAAGCAATGAGGGAGGAGCAACAAAGACAAGGAAGAGACATAGAAGAGCTCAAGGACATCATTGGTTCCTCAAGAAGGAAACGCCACCATCACTAAGGTGGATTCATTCCTTGTTCTTATTTCCTCTGTTTTTCGTTTTCTATGTTAAGTGCTTATCCATGTTTGTGTCTTCATTACATGATCATTAGTAGTTAGTAACTTTGTCTTAAAGTTATGAATGTCCTATGAATCCATCACCTCTCTTAAATGAAAAATGTTTTAATTCAAAAGAACAAGAAGTACATGAGTTTTGAATTTATCCTTGAACTTAGTTTAATTATATTGATGTGGTGACAATGCTTCTTGTTTTCTGAATGTATGTTTGAACAGTGCATATGACTTTTGAAGTTGTTGTTTAAGAATGTTAAATATGTTGGCTCTTGAAAGAATGATGACTAGGAAACATGTTATTTGATAATCTGAAAAATCATAAAAATGATTCTTGAAGCAAGAAAAAGTAGCAAAGAACATAGCTTGCAAAAAAAAAAATAGGCGAAAAAAAATAGAAAGAAAAAGCAAGCAGAAAAAGCCAAAAGATCTTAAAACCAAGAGGCAAGAGCAAAAAGCCAATAACCCTTAAAACCAAAAGGCAAGGGTAAATAAAAAGGATCCCAAGGCTTTGAGCATCAGTGGATAGGAGGGCCTAAAGGAATAAAATCCTGGCCTAAGCGGCTAAACCAAGCTGTCCCTAACCATGTGCTTGTGGCGTGAAGGTGTCAAGTGAAAACTTGAGACTGAGCGGTTAAAGTCAAGGTCCAAAGCAAAAAAAAAAGAGTGTGCTTAAGAACCCTGTACACCTCTAATTGGGGACTTTAGCAAAGCTGAGTCACAATCTGAAAAGGTTCACCCAATTATGTGTCTCTGGCATTTATGTATCTGGTGGTAATACTGGAAAACAAAGTGCTTAGGGCCACGGCCAAGACTCATAAAATAGTTGTGTTCAAGAATCATCATACTGAACTAGGAGAATCAATAACACTATCTGAACTCTGAGTTCCTATAGATGCCAATCATTCTGAACCTCAATGGATAAAGTGAGATGCCAAAACTATTCAAGAGGCAAAAAGCTATAAGTCCCGCTCATCTGATTGGAGCTATGTTTCATTGATAGTTTGGAATTTATAGTATATTCTCTTCTTTTTATCCTATTTGATTTTTAGTTGCCTGGGGACAAGCAACAATTTAAGTTTGGTGTTGTGATGAGCGGATAATTTATACGCTTTTTGGCATTGTTTTTAGTATGTTTTTAGTAGAATCTTGTTACTTTTAGGGATGTTTTCATTAGTTTTTGTGTTAAATTCATATTTCTGAACTTTACTATGAGTTTGTGTGTTTTTCTGTGATTTCAGGTATTTTCTGGCTGAAATTGAGGGACTTGAGCAAAAATCAGATTCAGAGGTTGAAAAAGGACTGTTGATGCTGTTGGATTCTGACCTCCCTACACTCAAAGTGGATTTTCAGGAGCTACAGAACTCAAAATGGCGCGCTTCTAATTGCGTTGGAAAGTAGACATCCAGGGCTTTTCAGAAATGTATAATAATCTATACTTTGCCTAAGTTTAGATGACGCAAATCGGCGTTCAACGCCAGCTTTCTGCCCAATTCTGGCGTCCAGCGCCAGAAACAAGCTGCAAAGTGGAGTTCAACGCCCAAACTGGCACAAAAGCTGGCGTTCAACTCCAAGAATGACCTCTCCACGTGTAGACTTCAAGCTCAGCCCAAGCACACACCAAGTGGGCCCCGGAAGTGGATTTATGCATCAACTACTTACTTCTGTAAATCCTAGTAGCTAGTTTATTATAAATAGGACTTTTTACTATTGTATTAGATATCTTTGATCAGTTGTATGCTATCTTAGATCACGTTTGGGGGCTGGCCACTCGGCCATGCCTACCCTCTATTCACTTATGTATTTTCATACGGTAGAGTTTCTGCACTCCATAGATTAAGGTGTGGAGCTCTGCTGTTTCTCAAAGATTAATGCAAAGTACTACTGTTTTCTATTCAATTCATCTTATTTCGCTTCCAAGATATTCATTTGCACTTCAATCTAAATGTGATGAACGTGACAATCATCATCATTCCCTATGAACGCGTGCCTGACAACCACTTCCGTTCTACATTAGATTGAATGAGTATCTCTTAGATCTCTTAATCGGAATCTTCGTGGTGTAAGCTAGAATGATGGCGGCATTCAAGAGAATCCGGAAAGTCTAAACCTTGTCTGTGGTATTCCGAGTAGGATTCAATGATTGAATGACTGTGACGAGCTTCAAACTCGCGATTGCTGGGCGTAGTGACAGACGCAAAAGGATAGTAAATCCTATTCCAGCATGATCGAGAACCGACAGATGAATAGTCGTGCCGTGACAGGGTGCGTTGACCATTTTCACTGAGAGGATAGGATGTAACCATTGACAAGGGTGATGCCTCCAGACGATTAGCCGTGCCGTGACAGGGCATTTGGATCATTTTCCTGAGAGAAGACTGAAAGTAGCCATTGAGAATGGTGATGCATTACATAAAGCCAGCCATGGAAAGGAGTAAGACTGATTGGATGAACATAGCAGGAAAGCAGAGGTTCAGAGGAACGAAAGCATCTCTATTCGCTTATCTGAAATTCTCACCAATGATTTACATAAGTATTTCTATCCCTATTTTATTAATTATTTTCGAAAACCCCATTACTATTTTATATCCGCCTGACTGAGATTTACAAGGTGACCATAGCTTGCTTCATACCAACAATCTCCGTGGGATTCGACCCTTACTCACGTAAGGTATTACTTGGACGACCCAGTGCACTTGCTGGTTAGTTGTGCGAAGTTGTGAACCATGGTATTGGCATCGTGTTTTTGGTGCCATTGCCAGGGAAAGAAATAGCAATGAATTTTACATAATCAAAGTGTAATCACAATTTCTGCGCACCAAGTGGCCTCTAACGTTTGAAAGGGGGAGAAACGCCAACGTTAGTGACATTCAACATTGTCACTAACGTTGGCCTAAGGAGAAACATACCACGTTAACTCCCATGTTAACTTGGTTAACGTGGGAGCTAACGTAAGAAGCAAGCATGGTCGACAACGTTAGTGACACCCAACATTGTCACTAATGTTGGAAGCAACCACACAACCCCCCAAGGAGCCACGTTAACTTCTACGTTAACTAAGTTAACGTGGAAGCTAACGTTGATGAGTGAAAGAATGGCCAACGTTAGTGACACTCAACATTGTCACTAACGTTGGGGATGGCTAAGCATGGCCACGTTAGAAGCCACGTTAACCTAGTTAACGTGGACTCTAACGTGAGGCATAGGGGCACCTTGGAACGTTAGTGACAATGTTGAGTGTCACTAACGTTCTCGAAGGATGGCAAGCCCACGTTAAAGAGCCACGTTAACTAAGTTAACGTGGGCTCTAACGTGGGAACAAAAGGGGCTTTTCAAAGTTATTGGAAATGTTAAGTCTCAATAACATGTGCGAAGGACTTAGAGGCAACGTTAGTGGCAACGTTTATGCCACTAACGTTGAAGTTAACGTGGCTTTTACTTAGTAATGTTAGTGAGAAAGTTGATTGTCACTAACGTTCTCGAACTTATATTTTCACTAAACGTTAACACCCCTGACGTCCTGAGCTAAAGTCTCTGCCCACTTCACATTTTCTCTCTGCAAGTAAAGCCAAGCCCAAATGAAGAAGAGAACTGCTTCAAACTCAAGATCCAAAGGCCCAAGACTTGAAGAGCCAACTAGAATCTGAGAGAAGTAGTATATATAGGAGTAGCTTTGAATTGTTGAGGAGTTCTGGAAGTTGGAAAAAGGGAACTACTCTCTGTATTTTACCTTCTCTACTATTTCTAGTTTTATGATGTATTCTCCATCTCTGTTTTCATTTTCTAGAGCTATGAACAACTAAACCCCTTTCATTGGGTTAGGGAGCTCTGTTGTAATTTGATGGATCAATACTAATTTTCATTATTCTTCTTCTATCTTTTCTCTTGATTTTACTTGAAAGCTTTCGATCTTCATCCAATTGAGTAGTTATCTTGGAAAAGAAGCTATTCAAACTTGGATCTCTTCTGAACCTTGAAAGAGGAATGAAGAGATCAAGCTAGAAATGCTTTCTCATGCTGGACCAAATTGGGTTTGGATGGGTATGTGACTATAACCCTCTCAATACTTGATCTGGGAAATGCATGTGGTATAATCAGTGACCATACTTCATCTCTTCTCGTGAGCAATTGACCAAGGAATTGGCTATTGATCAAGATTTGAGAGATTGAATTGCAAGAAATTGTAATTCAATCAATTAAGATTGCCAAGGAGATCAATGAGTGCATTGATTGAGGAAGAGATGAAAATGAACTTGATCCGGAGAATTGCAACATCTCCTAAGCCCAATGAACTCCCCATTTCTGATCTTACCCATTCTCTTTAATTTCTGCCATTTACTTTTATGAGCAAATTCCCCATTCCCATTTACAATTCTGCAATTTATTTTCAGTCATTTACTTCCAGTCCTTTAATTCTAGCATTTACTTTTCTGTTATTTACATTCCCGCCATTTTATTTTCTGCAACTCTCAACCCAAATTCTGGATTCGCTCAACTAGAACATTCTTCTAGTTAAAGTTGCTTGATCAATCAATCCCTGTGGGATTCGACCTCACTCTATTGTGAGTTTTTACTTGACGACAAATTTGGTACACTTGCCGAAGGGAGATTTGTTGTGAGACAAATCCGTGCATCAGTCACTTATAGTGACCATCTTACAATCTTCCCATCTGACTTTCTTTGTTTCACCTCTCGGATTCTTCTCTGTGTCACTTGGGAATCCATCTGTGGGTTTGGGAATCTGCTCAGAGAGATATCCTACTTGAGATTCCAACTTCTTGATTGTGTCCCCCTGGTTCTTGAAACTGGCTCGCACTTCCTCCTTGAACACCTTGTTGTCTTGGATATCCTTGCATATGCCTTCAAGTAGATTTTCAATCCTTGAGATTCTTTCATCAAATGATGATAGGTCAGGTTGAGGAGGATTGTTCTGGCCTTGATATGAATGTGGAGAGGTGTTGTTATTGGGATGTTGATATGGTCTAGAGGTAAAGTGTTGGTGGGCTGCATTGTTTGGATTTGGGCGCCTTTGATCAAGGCTTTGGTCTTGTTGATTTCCCCACCCAAAGTTTGGGTGATTCCTCCATCCAGGGTTGTAAGTCTTGGAGTATGGATCATGGTTCTGCCTAGGTGAATTCCCGATGTAGTTGGCTTGCTCCTGGCTACCCTCTGCTTCTTCATTCACTCCTTCTTGGGTTGTTGATGAAGTGGAGATTGCTGCTACTTGGTTTCTCTCCATCTTCTTGGTGAGGTCAGCCAGCTGCTGGGTAATGAGCTTGTTTTGGGCCAACAGAGCATCTACATTGTTTAGCTCCATTACTCCTCTTGTGTTCCCTCTTTCGGAAGCAGAGAAGTAGTCGTTCTCTGCTACTGTTTCAATGACATCTATAGCCTCCTCAATGGTTTTCTTCTTGTTCAAAGATCCTCCGGATGAATGGTCTACGGCCTTCTTTGACTCATAAGAGAGCCCTTCATAGAAAATGTGCAGCTGTACCCATTCGTTGAACATGTTAGGTGGACACCTCCTTGTCAGGTCTTTAAACCTCTCCCATGCTTCATATAGAGTCTCACCATCTTGTTGCCTGAAGGTTTGGACCTCAGCTCTCAGCCTATTGATTCTTTGAGGAGGGTAAAATCTTGCTAAGAATTTGTTCACCACGTCTTCCCAAGTTGTCAAGCTTTCCCTTGGGAAAGATTCCAACCACTTGGCTGCCTTATCCCTGAGTGAGAATGGAAATAAGAGCAGTCTATAGGCGTCAGGATGAACACCATTAGACTTCAATGTGTCACATATTCTCAGGTAGGTGGTTAAATGTTGATTTAGGTCCTCTTGGACATTTCCTCCGAACGAACAGTTATTCTGCACAAGGGTGATGAGCTGGGGCTTCAGTTCAAAATTGTTGGCATGGATGGTTGGCTTTTGAATACTACTTCCACAGTTTCCTGGGTTTGGATTGATATAAGAGCCTAAAACTCTTCTATCCTCCCCAGCATGATTTGCTTGACCTCTTCCGCCATGGTTGTGAGCCTCTTCTTCATGATGGTTTTCCATGTTTTCTTCCATGTTTGGTTCAAAGTATTCCTCAAAGTGTTCCTCCTCTTCTTCAGTACCAACTACACGTTTGTCTCTTGCCTCCCTCCTTAGCCTAAGGAAGGTTCTCTCAGGTTCAGAATCAAAGGAAGTTGAAGCCCCGCTTCTTCTCCCTGTCATACAACCAACAAGTACAAACAAAGAGAATAGATGCAGAAAGTATATCTGTCAGAATTACTGTTAGTGTGAGTGATGCAATATATCAAACAGTTAGTGGGTTAGTGAGATGAAATGTAAATAACAGAAAAAAAAAGTAGGGGGAAATGAAGAAATTAACTAAAACAGGAAGTAAATAACTCAAACAGAAATTTAAATCAAACAAAAATAAAATGCTCAATCTAGTTATCCTCCAATCTAATCATTGTTGATGCACAATCAATCCCCGGCAACGGCGCCATAAACTTGATGCACGAAAAACTTGTCCCATAACAAATTTCCTTCGGCAAGTGTACCGAATTTGTCATCAAGTAAAAACTCACAATAGAGTGAGGTCGAATCCCGCAAGGATTGATTGATCAAGCAACTTTAATTAGAGGAATGTTCTAGTTGAGCTAATCAGAAATTGAGTTGAGAATTGCAGAAAATTAAATGGCGGGAAAGTAAATGGCAGAAAGTAAATTGCAGAATCCTAAATGGGAATGGGGGAATTGCTCATAAATGTAAATGACAGAAATTAAAGAGAATGGGTAAGATCAGAAATGGGGAGTTCATTGGGCTTAGGAGATGTTGCATTCTCCGAATCAATCTTATTTACATCTCTTCCTCAATCAATGCACTCATTGATCTCCTTGGCAATCTTAAGTGATTGAATTACAATTTCTTGTAATTCAATCTCTCAAATCTTGATCAATAGCCAATTCCTTGGTCAATTGCTAATGAGAAGAGATGAAGTATGGTCACTGATTATACAACATGCATTTCCCAAATCAAGCATTGAGAGGATTATAGTCACATATCCATCCAAACCTAATTTGGTCCAGCATGAGAAAGCATTTCTAGCTTGATCTCTTCATTCCTCTTCCAAGGTTCAGAAGAGATCCAAGTATGAATAGTTTCTTTTCCAAGATAACTACCCAATTGGATGAAGATCGAAAGCTTTCAAGTAAAATCAAGAGAAAAGATAGAAGAAGAATAATGAAAACTAGTATTGATCCATCAAATTACAACAGAGCTCCCTAACCCAATGAAAGGGGTTTAGTTGTTCATAGCTCTGGAAAATGAAAACAAAGATGGAGAATACATAATGAAAACTAGAAGTGCAGAGAAAGTAAATATAAGAAGTAGTTCTATGCTATTTTCCAACTCCCGGAACTCCCTCAAATAATTCAAAGCTACTCCTATATATACTACTCTTCTCATCTTCTAGTTGGTTCTTCAAGTCTTGGGCCCTTGGATCTTGAGTTTGAAGCAGTTCTTTTCTTTATTTGGGCTTGGCTTTACTTGCAAAGAGAAAGTGTGAAGTGGGCAGAGACTTTAGCTCAGGGCGTTAGGGGTGTTAACGTTTAGTGAAAATATGAGTTCGAGAACGTTAGTGACAATCAACTTTCTCACTAACGTTCCTAAGTAAAAGCCACGTTAACTTCAACGTTAGTAGCACAAACGTTGCCACTAACATTGCCTCTAGGTCCTTCGCACACGTTATTGGGGCTTAACTTTCCCAATAACGTTGAAAAGCCCCCCTTGCTCCTACGTTAGAGCCCACATTAACTTAGTTAACGTGGCTCTTTAACGTGGGCTTGCCATCCTTCGAGAACGTTAGTGACACTCAACATTGTCACTAACGTTCCAATGTGCCCCCATGTCTCACGTTAGAGCCCACGTTAACTTAGTTAACGTGGCTCTTTAACGTGGCATTGCTTAGCCATCCCCAACGTTAGTGACAATGTTGAGTGTCACTAACGTGGCTCATAGTGGCTAGTGTGGCTCCTTCCAATGTTAGTGACAATGTTGAGTGTCACTAACGTTGGCCATCACCTTCTTCTTTCACGTTAGCCTCCACGTTAACTAAGTTAACGTGGAAGTCAACGTGGCTCCTTGGGGTTGTGTGGTTGCTTCCAACATTAGTGACAATGTTGGGTGTCACTAACGTTGTCGACCACCCTTGCCTATTCACGTTAGCTCCCACGTTAACCAAGTTAACGTGGGAGTTAACGTGGCATTGTCCACTTAAGCCAACGTTAGTGACAGTGTTGAATGTCACTAATGTTTGCTTCCTTTCCCCCTTTTAACGTTAGAGGCCACGTTAACTAAGTTAACGTGGACTCTAACATGGCCACTTATGAGTATTGGCCAACGTTAGTGATAATGTTAAGTGTCACTAACGTTGGCTCAAATTTCGTTCTTCACATTAGAGTTCACGTTAACTTAGTTAACGTGACTCTTAACGTGGGTAATGATGGCTTCGAGAGCGTCATTGGCAGTCACTTTTCTCATTAACTTTGCAAGTTACCTCCCATTCCTTGCTTCCTTTGGTCCTGAAATCAGGCAATAGAGTGCATCAAAGTTCTAGTCCAAGTCATGGGTAATGAAGAATACAATTTGTTACTAAACTCATGCAAAATCCTCATCAAATCATGTAAAATGCACAATGTATGCTTGAATCAAGGTGTAAGTGAATATCTACCCAAGACTAGCTTATTTCCTAAGAAAATGCATGAAACTATCCTAAAAACAGTAAAGAAAAGGTCAGTGAAACTGGCCAAAATGCCCTGGCATCACCAGGCCTCGGGACGTCTTATGTATATATGTGTATATATTATATGAGTCACTAACTGAAGGATGCTGTGTTATAATTCCTTACTGGTATAACTGAGCTGCTTCTGCATTATGATGTTTATTGTGGTGTGATATTCTATGTATTACCTTTTACAATTCCTTGAATGTGTGTACTCATGTTTCGTTGTTATACTCTATGTATGCGACTCTAAACTACTATTGTTTTAAAAAAAAATTACTCGAAACTCGCGAGGTGTTAACAACGAACATGCTTATATTTATTAAATATTACTTAAGTTGGGGAAACAAGTTGGTAACGTTCAACATTTAGTATGATCATGACATGCGGGAAGTTGGGCCGTTACAATCCACGCGCACGCGTGGATGCAAAAATTCTACACCCGGCCGTTAGGCTTGCACTGTGCGAACATTGGGCGTAAGGCACAAACCAACCCGCGCATACGCGCACCTGGCGCGTACGCGCCCATAAAGCTAATTGCGCAATGCACGCGTACGCACCCTGTACGCGCGCACGCCGATAGCGTCACCTGCCCTCCTGGTACATTTTCCAGAGAGTTGGGTGATAAACCACTATTTTATGGTTTATCTTGTACTCAATTGAGTGGTTTTTATCAACTCTTTACCCACTTATTCATACTATTTGCATGTTTTACATTTTCCTTCCTGGTTTTGTGCTATGATTGAAAACATGCTTCTTTGATCTTATATTTGCTTATTATTAATCCTCTCTTATTACCATTAGATGCCTTGATATATGTGTTAAGTGTTTTCAGATATTACAGGGCAGGAATGGCTCAGAGGATGGAAAGGAAGCATGCAAAAGTGGAAGGAATACAAGAAGTTGGAGAAACTGCTAAGCTGTCCAGCCTGACCTCTTCGCACTCAAACGGCTATAACTTTAGCTACAGAGATCCAAACGATGCGGTTCCAATTGCGTTAGAAAGCTTACATCCGGGGCTTCGATTTGATATATAATTTGCCATAGCTGCCCCGAAGTTAGGCGACGCGAACACGTGAATGACGCGTCCACGTCGCATCTGCGAACCTCAACCCGCGCGGCCGCATGGACGATGCCTCCGCGTCACTTGCCCGCGACCTGGACGTAACAGAAATCGCAGGGGGCGATTTTTGGGCTGCTTTTGACCTAGTTTTCAGCCTAGAACACACAGATTAGAGGCTATATAGTGGGGGAATGCATCCATTCATAAGAGAGCTCGCCAATTTAGTTACTTTCCATGATTTAGATCTAGTTTTGAGAGAGGTTCTCTCCTCTCTCTCTTAGGATTTAGGACTTCTCTTAGTTTTAGGAGTGACTCTCAATCCCAGGTTCTTTATTTTTATTTATTTTTCCAATTTAGTTTATGAACCCTTCATGTTAGATAATAATTCCCCTTATTAATGTTATTTGAGGTATTTCAGTTATTATTGCTTCCCATCTGAAGGCATTTTTATTCCATTAGATTTACTTTTTCTCTTTTGGTTTTGGTTAAGAAATCAGTAACTCAGGAGTTATCCAATTCAACAGCATAATCGATAATTGTTATCTTGCCAATTGAATTGAACTTCAATAATCCCAATCTTTTCTTAGGAAATAAATAGGATTCGAAGATCAAACTAATTAATCTATTGACTTTCCTTCGCTTCAGCAAAGGTTAACTAAGTGGAATTAAGATTCAATCTTCTTTATTGTTGAGAAGGGTAACTAATTTGGACTTCCAATTTCTCATACCTTGCCAAAAGTTTGCTTTACAATATTTATTTATTTTAATTGCTATTTAAATCATTTGTTATATTTGTTCCTCATTCTTAAAATCCCGAATTTACAATCTCTATAACCAATAATAAGAACATACTTCCCTGCAGTTCCTTGAGGAGACGACCCGAGGTTTAAATACTCGGTTATCAATTTTAAGGGGTTTGTTACTTGTGACAACCAAAACGTTTGTAAGAAAGGTTGATTGCTTGGTTTAGTAACTATACTTGCAATGAGTATTTACCATAACTTCTAAACCATCAATCTTCCGCTCTTTCAAAATGGCGCCGTTGCCGGGGAACTGCTAACGTGTGCCTTATTATTGGTTATTGTAAATATTTTTCTTTTACTTGTTTATTTATTTCTGTTTTTTTCATTTTAATTTTATTTGCTACTATGAACTCTCACCCCTCTTGCTTTGAGTTTGGTTCTAACTTTGTTGAAGGAAATAGAAGTTACAGCAGGAATATGCATCAAAGTCAGACCAATCAAGGATGGATGGAGCCAAGAGGATCTAATCAACCCTTTAGGCAACAACACCCTCCAAGATATCACGGACAACGACCATTCTACAATGCATACCCCACTGATAGATATGGTGGACAACCTTGTAACTACCAACAAGCCCCACCCCGTGCCTATAGACCATCCTCTCAACATAACCTCGAACCACCATACTCACAAGCTTTTCTTCACCATTCGCCACTGTATGATCCTTTCCTACCCCAGTTCCAATCCAATCACCCCCAAGCACCACCACTTCCCTATGTTTCATGTCCAAATCCATCACCCAGAGAATCAGAGGTTTGCCTCAAGGCAACAGTAAATAAACTTCAAACAACCATCTGACAACTGGAGCAAGCAGTAATTCAATTAGCTTCTAGACGCGCGAACATTCAAGGACCAACCACAGCCCCATGTGGACAATCTAATGAAAAGCGTAGCATGATGGAGACACTAGAAACTCCAGTGGACAAGAAAGAGCATGAATTCATACTAGAACAAGTAGAAGATGCTGTCATTGTACAAGAAGAAGAGTTGGTTGAAGATCTAGGAGACGCTGAACCTCCATGGGAATCCAGAGTTGAGGAGAACTCCGTCAAGGACGTTACAGTTGATGCTAAGGAGGATATTGCACAATCCCCAAGGCAAGTCGTTTATGAAGAACTAGACGGAATAACCCAGGACACAAATTCCCTTGATGATGATAGTCACAAGTCAAGTTCTCTTAGTAATGAACTTGCATCCGCAAGTGAATTCTCTGAGATCGAAGAATCTTCCCCAAGTGAATACGAAGATGACGTGGAGGTAGATTTCTCTCAACCTCCAATCTATGACTCAAGTGATAAGGAAGACATAGAAGACTTTGACCAGGACTCAGATGCATTTGAAGAACCTTACAAGGAAGTGGAGGAATTCACAGAAGAGCACAAGGGAGTAGAACTTACAGAACCACCAGAAACACCTTCCCCAAGGCCACTACCGCCTAATACAAGCTTCAAGTGGGTACAATCCTTAGCTTTAATCTTTACTTTTCCACTTGAATATGGTTTGCTTGAAACAGATGGCCAGCTTAGAGCTCTCTGCGGCTTTAAGAGTAAGAGGGAAATGGCTCGCACTCAGAGCTGGTGCACAAGGTTCAATAAGGTTCCACACTTCAACTCGAAGTACACGGATTGGTATCACGTTCAATCGAATGGATCTCGGAAAACATTTGGTCATCTTGGTGAGAATCTAATTTCCAAACCGCCCGGATGGAAAAGTATAGATCAAAACGAAGACAGATTTAGAACCAAAGTTTGGGATCCTGGAAAATATTCTGATATTTATCACCCCGGGAGCCTGAAAATCTGTTTGAAGCTGCTCAGAATAGGGGTGTCAAAAATCCCCAGGAAGCGGGGATCCCCGCGGGGACCGCCCCGAATGGGGCCCCGATAGCGGGGAATTTTCCCTGCGGGGACGGGGATGGGGGACAAAATTCCCCCGAAGCAGATGCGGGGACCCGAGCGGGGATCCCCGTCCCCGTCCCCGTATTCCCCATAATCCCCGAATATAGTAAATTACTTAAATATCCTTATGAATTTAATTTTTATTTTGGTTTTTAAGGGTCAAATCCCACGGAGATTGTTGGCTTGAAGCAATCTATGGTTATCCTGTAATTCTTAGTCAGGATATCAATTATAATTATCAGTTTGGATTGCAAAAAATAAAAGAGCATGAATTAAATACTTGTTATGCAGTAATGGAGAATATGTTGGAGTTTTGGAGATGCTTTGTCTTCTGAATCTCTGCTTTCCCCTTGTCTTCTTCTTCATGCACGCAAGGTTCCTCCTATGGCAAGCTGTGTGTTGGTGGATCACCGTTGTCAATGGCTACCATCTGTCCTCTCAGTGAAAATGGTCCAGGTGCACTATCACCGCATGGTTAATCATCTGTCAGTTCTCACTCATGCTGGAATAGGATCCATTGGTCCTTTTGCGTCTGTCACTACACCCAACCCTTGTGAGTGTGAAGCTCGTCACAGTCATTCAATCCCTAAATCCTACTCGGAATACCACAGACAAGGTTTAGACTTTCCGGATTTTCAAGAATGCTGCCAATGGATTCTAGCTTATACCACGAAGATTCTGATTAAGGAATCCAAGAGATACTCATTCAATCGAAGGTAGAACGGAGGTGGTTGTTAGGCACACATTCATAGGTTGAGAATGGTGATGAGTGTCACGGATCATCACATTCATCATATTGAAGTGCGAATGAACATCTTAGATAGAAACAAGCGTGTTTGAATAGAAAACAGAAATAATTACATTAATTCATCGAGACACAACAAAGCTCCTCACCCCCAACAATGGAGTTTAGAGACTCATGCTGTTAAAGAGTACAAAGTTCAAATCTAAAATTGTCATCAAATACAAAATAAATCTCTAAAAGTTGTTTAAATACTAAACTAGTAACCTAGGCTTACAGAAAATGAGTAAACTAAGATAGATATTGCAGAAATCCACTTCTGGGGCCCACCTGGTGTGTGCTGGGGCTGAGACTTGAGCTTTACACGTGCCTAGGCCATTTCCAGAGTTAAACGCCAGGTTGTAACCTGTTTCTGGCGTTTAATTCCAACTTGTAACCTGTTTCTGGCGTTTAACGCCAGAATGCAACATGGAACTGGCGTTGAACGCCAGTTTACGTCATTTATCTTTTAGCAATGTATGAACTATTATATATTGCTGGAAAGCCCTGGATGTCTACTTTCCAACGCAATTGAGAGCGTGCCATTTGAACTCATGTAGCTCCAGAAAATCCATTTTGAGTGTAGGGAGGTCAGAATCCAACAGCATCTGCAGTCCTTTTTCAGCCTGAATCAGATTTTTGCTCAGCTCCCTCAATTTCAGCCAAAAAATACCTGAAATCATAGAAAAACACGCAAACTCATAGTAAAGTCCAGAAATATGAATTTTGCCTAGTAACTAATAAAAATATACCAAAAACTAACTAAAACATGCTAAAAACTACATGAAATTACCCCCAAAAAGCGTATAAAATATCCGCTCATCACAACACCAAACTTAAACTGTTGCTTGTCCCCAAGCATCTAGAAAAATAAAATAGGATAAAAAGAAATCAAGAAGCAATAATATCTCAGAGTTTTAAGTGAAGCTCATATTCTAATTAGATGAGCGGGACTAGTAGCTTTTTGTTTCCGAACAGTTTTGGCATCTCACTTTATCCTTTGAAATTCAGAATGATTGGCGTCCATAGGAACTCAGAATTCAGATAGTATTATTGATTCTCCTAGTTTAGTATGTTGATTCTTGAACACAGCTATTTTATGAGTCTTTGGCCGTGGCCCTAAGCACTTTGTTTTCCAGTATTACCACCGGATACATAAATGCCACAGACACATAACTGGGTGAACCTTTTTAGATTGTGACTTAGCTTTGCTAAAGTCCCCAATTAGAGGTGTCCAGAGTTCTTAAGCATACTCTATTTTTGCTTTGGACCTCGACTTTAATCGCTCAGTCTCAAGTTTTCACTTGACACCTTCACGCCACAAGCACATGGTTAGTGACAGCTTAGTTTAGCCACTTAGGCCAGGATTTTATTCCTTTTAGACCCTCCTATCCATTAATGCTCAAAGCCTTAGATCCTTTTTACCCTTGCCTTTTGGTTTTAAGGGCTACTGGCTTTTTCTACTGCTCCTTCTTCTTCTTTTTTTTTTTGCTGCTTTTTCTTGCTTCAAGAATCAATTTCATGATTTCTCAGATCATCAATAACATTTCTCTTGTTCATCATTCTTTCAGGAGCCAACAATTTTAACATTCATAAAATTCAATATAAAAAACATGCACTGTTCAGGCATTCATTCAGAAGACAAAAAGCATTGCCACCACATATAGATAACTAGAATTTTCCTTATTAAGAACTCGAAAAAATATTGCCTCCTTATTCTAAAAATATGCTATTTTATTCATGTTTGATGATGATGAGAAAAATAAATTATAGCTTAATTGGAGATAAAATAAAAATAGAGATACTAATTACTACTACTCATCTATAATTTCTAAGGTAAATTTTTAATAAGAACAATTATCACAGAGTTAAGACTAAGATTAGAACTCAACAACCTTGAATTTGGGAGGTGGATGCTTCTTTAGTCTGTGGAGTGCTTGGCCCTTCAAGAGATAGCTTCTGGCTCTTCAGTTCCTTCAGTTCACGCCCTTGCTCTTCTTGTTCTCTAAGCAGTTTGCAGAGCATGCTGTTTTGATTTTACTGTTCTTCCTTCAGTTGATCCACAGCTTCTTGCAACTTGGTGACAGATGCTTCTAGGCGCTCCCAGTATTCAATTTGAGGGATTTCCGGGAGGAACTCCTGTGCTCTCCTCTTGATGGGTTCGTCCTGTACTTGTTGTCCTTCCATAGACTTTTTGGTGATTGGTAGCTCAACTGGGATGTACTCATCTACTCCCATTTTTATCCTAGCATCTTTACATAACAGAGAGACCAAGCTTGGATAAGCCATTCTGGCATCTTTGGAGTTCTTGTTTGCAATCTTGTAAAGCTCACAAGCAATCAGCTGATGAACTTCCACTTCTTTTTCCAGCATAATGCAATGAATCATCACTGCTCTTCTGATGGTGACCTCAGAGCGGTTGCTAGTGGGCAATATAGAGCACCCAATGAAGTCCAGCCAGCCTCTGGCGACTAGTTTGAGATCTCCTCTTTTGAGTTGGTTCGGGGCACCCTTTATGTTGGTTGTCCATTTAGCTCCAGGGAGACATATGTCCTCTAGGATCTTGTCCAAGTTCAGGTTTGATCTCATTATTCTCCTATTAAAGGAGTATGGCTCATCTTGCAGTTGAGGCAGCTTGAAGATCTCCCTTATTTTGTCAGGGTGGGTGTGAACAATCTTCCCTCTAACCAGAGTTCTATAGTCATAGAATGCGGTTTCCGCTATTCTCTGCCTGTCTGTCCGCCACAGATTTGCATAGAATTCTTGAACCATGTTTCTTCCCACGTTTGTTTCAGGATTAGCTAGGACTTCCCAGCTCCTGTTTCGAATTTGCTCTTGGATCTCTGGATATTCGTCTTCTTTCAGAATAAATTTAACTTCCGGGATCACTGACCTTAGACCCATTATTTTGTAGTAATGGTCTGAATGTTCTTTGGTTAAGAACTTCCCTTGATTCCAAAGTGGTTTTAGAATATTCTCTTTCTTGCCTCTTGAATTGGTTTGTTTTCCCTTAGGAGCCATGATCTTAGTGGGTATTGGCTTAGTGATCACGGATAAACACACCAAACTTAGAGGTTTGCTTGTCCTCAAGCAAAAGAAAAGAAAGGAGAAGGATATGAGGAGAGCCAAGTCCGAATTGTGGAAGTGGGGGGGGAGGCCGAACTAGGATTTAAAGGGAAGGGGGGTGGGTTTTCGAAAATTTTGAAGAAGATATGATAAATGATATGATTTGTAAAAGAGAAGTATGATAGGAAAAGGATGCACTTTAAAATTTTAAAAGATATGAATAATATGGAAGATATTTGAAAAAGATAGATTTGTTTTGAAAAAGATGTTGTGAAGATTTGAAAAAGATATTGATGAGTTGAAAAGATTGTAGAAGGAAAAGAGATAGATTTGGTTTGAAAAGGATTTGAAAATAATTTGAAGAGGATAAAAAAAAGGGTTTATGAATTAAGATACATTTGATATCTTTTGAAAAACGATTTGAAAAATTAGGATTTGTAACATGTTTGTGCAAGAAATCATGAATTGAAACATAAAAAATGGAAAAAATTTGAATTGAAAACGAAATTGCCTACTCCCCACAATCCTGGTGTTAAATGCCCAACTGCTGTATGTTATGGGCGTTTAATGCCCAATTGGTGCTTGGTCTGGGCGTTTAACGCCCAGCTGTTGCTTCTAGCTGGCGTTAAACGCCAAAAACTCCTTTGTCACTGAGAGTTTTTCTGAACGCCCAGGATGCTGTAAATCTGGCGTTAAACGCCCAGAAGCTGCTTCTTTCTGGCGTTTAACGCTCAGATGGCTATCTCTACTGGCGTTAAATGCCCAGTAGATGCTCCTTTTGGGCGTTTAACACCCAATTGTGCCTCTTACTGGCGTTTTCTTGCCAGTGAGCTCCTTTTTCCTGTTTTGTGCTCTGAATCCTTCTGTAGCCGTGTGAACTTATGCAATTGATTCTTTACGTTGTTAATATTGAACTTATATGCTTTAAAAATAAATAAAATGAAGAATAGAATAAAATAAAATAACAGAAAGAGTTTTGCTAATGGCTGGGTTGCCTCCTAGCAAGTGCTTCTTTATTGTCTTTAGCTGGACCTTGCTGAGCTTTTTAATCTAGCCTCAGCCTTTAGCATTCTTGCTCAACATTGCCTTCAAGATAATGTTTGATTCTCTGTCCATTAAAAATGAACTTCTTATTAGAATCAATGTCTTGAAGCTCCACATAGCCATATGGTGATACACTTGTAATCACATATGGTCCACTCCACTGGGATTTCAGTTTCCAGGGGAATAGCCTGAGCCTAGAGTTAAACAACAGAACCTTCTGTCCTAGTTCAAAGACTCTAGAT
Source organism: Arachis hypogaea (assembly GCF_003086295.3). NCBI lineage: Eukaryota > Viridiplantae > Streptophyta > Magnoliopsida > Fabales > Fabaceae > Arachis > Arachis hypogaea. The sequence goes on from NC_092051.1 coordinate 56,599,320, forward strand.
GACACCTTTCTGTCATGCCACCTTTTTGCTTTTTCTTTGTAAAGCTTGGCATTTTCGAAAGCAGTGAGTTTGAATTCCTCTAGCTCATTCAGCTGGAGCAATCTTTTTTCTCCAGCTAATTTGGCATCAAAGTTTAGGAATCTGGTTGCCCAGTAGGCTTTGTATTCCAGTTCCATGGGCAGATGACAGGCCTTACCATACACAAGCTGGTATGGAGAGGTCCCTATAGGAGTCTTGAATGTTGTTCTGTAAGCCCACAGAGCATCATCCAAGCTTCTTGCCCAATCCTTTCTACGGGTACTTACAGGATTCTTTTTAGTTCTCTATTAGAGACTTCAGCTTGCCCATTTGTCTGTGGATGATATGGAGTTGCCACTTTGTGGCTAATTCCATACCGGACCATGGCAGAGTAAAGCTGTTTGTTGCAGAAGTGAGTGCCCCTATCACTGATTAGTACTCTAGGGACACCAAACCTACTGAAGATATGTTTCTGGAGGAACTTCAGCACGGTCTTAGTATCATTAGTGGGTGTGGCAATGGCTTCTACCCATTTAGATACATAGTCGACTGCAACCAGAATATAAGTGTTTGAGTATGATGGTGGGAAAGGTCCCATGAAGTCAATTTCCCATACATCAAACAACTCAATCTCCAAGATCCCTTGTTGAGGCATGGCGTAACCATGAGGTAGATTACCAGCTCTTTGGCAGCTGTCACAGTTACGTACAAACTCTCGGGAATCTCTATATAGGGTAGGCCAGTAGAAGCCACATTGGAGGACCTTGGTGGCTGTTCGCTCACCTCTGAAATGGCCTCCATATTGTGATCCATGGCAATGCCATAAGATCTTCTGTGCTTCTTCTCTAGGCACACACCTACGGATTATTCCGTCTGCACATCTTTTAAAGAGATAGGGTTCATCCCACAAGTAGTACTTTGCATCAGTAATTAATTTTTTCTTTTGTTGCCTGCTGTACTCCTTGGGTATGAACTTTGCAGCTTTATAGTTTGCAATGTCTGCAAACCATGGTGTTTCCTGAATGGCAAACAAATGCTCATCGAGAAAGGTTTAAGAGATTTCAATAGAGGGAAAGGACGCCCCTTCTACTGGCTCTATCCGGGACAGATGATCAGCCACTTGGTTTTCTGTCCCTTTTCTGTCTCTTATTTCTATATCAAACTCTTGCAGAAGCAAGACCTATCTTATGAGCCTGGGTTTTGAATCCTGCTTTGTAAGTAGATATTTAAGAGCAGCATGGTCAATGTACACAATCACTTTTAATCCTACTAAGTATTATCTAAACTTGTCAATGGCATAAACTACTGCAAGCAATTCCTTTCCTGTGGTTGTGTAATTTTTCTAGGCATTATTTAAAACACGGCTAGCATAATAAATGATATGCAGGAGCTTGTCGTGCCTCTGCCCCAATACTGCACCAATGGCTTGGTCACTGGCATCACACATTAATTCGAATGGTAATGTCCAGTCTGGTACAGAAATAACTGGTGCTGTGACCAGCTTAGCTTTCAGGGTTTCAAATGCCTGCAGACACTCTGTGTCAAACACAAATGGCATGTCAGCAGCTAGCAAATTGCTCAGAAGTTTTACAATTTTTGAAAAATCCTTTATAAACCTCCTATAGAATCCTGCATGCCCCAGAAAGCTTCTGATTGCCTTAACATTGGCAGGTGGTGGTAATTTTTCAATTACTTCCACTTTAGCTTGATCCACCTCTATTCCCTTGTTCGAAATTTTATGCCCAAGGACAATCCCTTCAGTCACCATAAAGTGACATTTTTCCCAGTTTAAAACCAGGTTAGTCTCTTGGCATCTTTTCAGAACTAGTGTCAGGTGATCAAGACAGGAGCTGAATGAGTCTCCATATACTGAGAAGTCATCCATGAAGACTTCCAAAAATTTTTCCACCATATCAGAGAAAATAGAGAGCATGCATCTTTGAAAGGTTGCAGGTACATTACACAGCCCAAATGGCATCCTTCTGTAGGCAAATACTTCAGATGGACATGTAAATACAGTTTTCTCTTGATCCTGGAGATCTACTACAATTTTGTTGTAACCTGAATAGCCATCCAAAAAGCAGTAAAAATCATGACCTGCTAGTCTCTCTAGCATCTGGTCTATGAATGGTAAAGGAAAATGATCCTTTCTGGTGGCTGTATTGAGCCTTCTGTAGTCAATACACATGCGCCACCCTGTAACTATTCTTGTAGGAACCAGTTAATTTTTTTCATTATGAACCACTGTCATGCCTCCCTTTTTGGGGACAACTGGAACAGGGCTCACCCAGGGGCTATCAGAAATAGGATAAATAATCCCAGCCTCCAGTAACTTGGTGACCTCTTTCTGCACTACTTCCTTCATGGCTGGATTTAACCGCCTCTGTGGTTGAACCACTGGCTTAGCATCATCCTCCAATAGGATCTTGTGCATGCATCTAGCTGGGTTTATGCCCTTACGGTCACTTATGGACCACCCAAGAGCTGTCTTGTGTGTCCTTAGCACTTGAAGTAGTGCTTCCTCTTCCTGTAAATTCAAAGCAGAGCTTATGATCACTGGAAAACTGTCACCTTCTCCCAGAAATGCATATTTCAGGGATGGTGGTAATGGTTTGAGCTCGGGTTTAGGAGGTTTTTCTTCTTCCTGAGGAATTTCCAGAGGCTTTTTCAATTCCTCTGAATCCTCTAGATCAGGCTGAACATCTTTAAAGATGTCTTCCAGCTCTGATTCGAGACTCGCAGCAATGTTGATCTCCTCTACTAAAAAGTCAATAAGATCAACTTTCATGCAGTCTTTTGGTGTGTCTGGATGCTGCATGGCTTTGACAGCATTCAACTTAAACTCATCCTCATTGACTCTCACGGTTACTTCCCCCTTTTGGACATCAATGAGAGTTCGTCCAGTTGCTAGGAAAGGTCTTCCTAGAATGAGAGTAGCACTCTTGTGCTCCTCCATTTCCAGCACTACAAAGTCATTGGGGAAGGCGAATGGCCCAACCCTGACAATCATGTCTTCAATCACGCCTGATGGGTATTTAATGGAGCCATCAGCAAGTTGGAGACATATCCGGGTTGGTTTGACTTCTTCGGTTAAACCAAGCTTTCTGATAGTGGATGCAGGTATTAGATTGATACTTGCCCCAAGATCACATAAAGCTGTCTTGGTGCAATTACCCTCCAATGTGCATGGTATCATAAAGCTCTCAGGATCTTTAAGCTTTTCTGGAAAGCTTTTCAGAATGACTGCACTGCATTCTTTAGTGAGGAGAACTCTTTCAGTTTCTCTCCAATCCTTCTTATGACTCAAGATCTCTTTCATGAACTTGGCATAAGAAGGTATTTGCTCAAGTGCCTCTGCAAACGGAATCTTTATTTCAAGAGTCCTGAGATAGTCTGCAAAGCGAGAAAATTGCCTATCCTGCTCCTCTTGGCGGAGTTTTTGAGGATAAGGCATTTTGGCTTTGTATTCTTCAACCTTGGTTGCTGCAGGTTTATTTCCTACAGAGGTGGTTGGAGAAGCCTTTTTAGAGGGGTTGTTATCAGCACTTGTGTGTGTCTAATCCCTCACTGGCGTTTGAATGCCAGGGGTGGAAGCTGGATTGGCGTTGGACGCCAACTTCTTACCTGTTCCTGTTGTTTGAACGCCAGAACTGAGCTTCCTTTGGGCGTTTAATGCCAACTCCTTGCTTGTTTATGGTGTTTGAACGCTAGAACTGAGCATGGGTTGGGCGTTTAACACCATCTCTCCATCCTTTTCTTGTGTTTGAGTGCCAGAATCATTCCTCTCTGGGCTCTTACTGTCCTCAGAGGGATTTTGGATGATATTTTGCTCATCCTCTGTCAGTTGTTCTTTCCTTGGCTTTCTGCTGCTCTGAAGCGAGGTATTTAATGTTTTCCCACTTCTTAATTGAACTGCCTGGCACTCTTCTATTATCTGCTTTGATAACTGCTATTTTGTCTGATTCAATTGTGCCTCCATATTTTTATTAGCATTTTTAGTGTCTTGTAGCATCTCCTTGAATTCTGCTAGCTGTTTTGTTAGAAAGCACAATTGTTGATTGAGTTCAGCGACCCATTACTTATGTACAGATGCTGGTTTCTGGCAACTATATCAATAAGCTCTTGAGCCTCTTCAATAGTTTTCCTTATGTGTATAGATCCACCAGCTGAGTGGTCTAGGGACATCTGAGCTCCTTCTGTAAGCCCATAGTAGAAGATGTCTAACTGCACCCACTCTGAAAACATTTCAGAGGGGCATTTCTTTAGCATCCCTCTATACCTTTCCCAGGAATTATAAAGGGATTCATCATCCTCTTGTTTAAAGCCTTGGATATCCAGCCTTAGCTGTGTCATCCTTTTTGGAGGGAAATATTGATTCAGAATTTTGTCTGATAACTGTTTCTAAGTCCTTATGCTTGCTGTGGGTTGGTTATTTAACCATCTTTTAGCTTGATCTTTTACAACAAACGAAAACAGTAACAGTTTGTATACATCCTGATCTACCTCCTTGTCACGTACTGTATCAGCAATTTGCAAGAATTGTGCCAGAAACTCAGCAGGTTCTTCCTGTGGAAGACCAGAATACTGGCAGTTTTGCTGCACCATGACAATGAGCTGAGGATTTAGCTCAGAACTGCATGCTTTGATGGAGGGTATACTGATATTACTCCCATATGCAGCAGTAGTGGGGTTAGCATATGACCCCAGAGTCCTTCTGGACTGTTCATTTCTACTTAGATCCATGACGGAGAAAGGGAGACGATGTGAATTGCAAGTAAAATATATTTTTATTTTTTTTGTTTTATTTAATTAAAAATAACCAAAAAATGAAATAAAATAAAGTAAAATAATTAGAAAATAAAATATAGATTTCAAAAATTAAAAGAAAAATAAAATAAAAAGAAATTTGAATGTTGAATTGACTAATTAATTGAAAAGATTTGAAAATTTTTTAATATAATTTTTGAATAAGATTTTGAATTTTGAAAAGATTTGATTTTTGAAATAAAAATCTGAATTTTTAAAGGTAATTTTCGAAAAATCAGTTAAAATAAAGGGAAAAGATATTTTTGAATTCAATGAGGAAAGAGAAAAATAATAAAAAGACACAAAACTTAAAATTTTTAGATCCAATGCTCCTTATTTTTGAAAATTTTGAAGGGAAAACACCAAGGAACACCAAACTTAAAAATTTTAGAAAATCTTGAAGACTCAAGAACACCTTGAAGAAGACTCAAGAACACCTTGAAGACTCACAAGAACAACAAGAACAAGATTCAAAGATTCAAGAACATAAAAAGGAACACCAAACTTAAAACTTTTAGAAAACTAAGAATAACTTTTCGAAAATTAAAGAAAAATAACAAGAGAACAGCAAACTTAAAAGTTTGGCACCAGATTTAATCAAAGAAAAATTATTTTTGAAAAAGTTTTAAAAGGAAAATTCCTAATTTCCAGGAACAAAAACACAACGCTCTAGCCAATTGAGTTATAAATTTAAAGTGTTTTAATAAGGTATTTAATGTATAAATTTTTTTTTTTTTTGAAAACTGATATTTTGAAAAAGCACAAGAAAAACAAGAAAAATCACAAAAAAAGAAAAACTAAAGATCAAACAAGGAAAATAAACAAGAACAACTTGAGGATTAAGAAATAACAATGAATATAAATTCAAAAATTTAAAAGAAAATAAAAACATGCAATTGACACCAAACTTAAAATATGAAACTAAACTCAAACAGGAAAACTGAATTATTAGTTTGTAAAAATTTTCGAAAAATTTAAAAAAGAGAAAATAAGAATTTTAAAAAAATTTAACCAAAAACAATGATAGAAGACTCTAAACCAAAAAAGAAAAATTTTTCCTAATCTAAGCAACAAAATAAACCGTCAGTTGTCCAAACTCGAACAATCCCCGGCAACGGTGCCAAAAACTTGGTGCATGAATTGTAAATCACACTTTTCACAACTCGTACCACTAACCAGCAAGTGCACTAGGTCGTCCAAGTAATACCTTACGTGAGTAAGGGTCGAATCCCACGAAGATTGTTAGCTTGAAGCAATCTATGGTTATCTTGTAATTCTTAGTCAGGATATCAATTATAATTATCAGTTTGGATTGCGAAAAATAAAAGAGCATGAATTAAATACTTGTTATGCAGTAATGGAGAATATGTTGGAGTTTTGGAGATGCTTTGTCTTCTGAATCTCTGCATTCCCCCTGTCTTCTTCTTCACGCACGCAAGGTTCCTCCTATGGCAAGCTGTGTGTTGGTGGATCACCGTTGTCAATGGCTACCATCCGTCCTCTCAGTGAAAATGGTCCAGGTGCGCTGTCACCGCATGGCTAATCATTTGTCGATTCTCACTCATGCTGGAATAGGATCCATTGATCCTTTTGCGTCTGTCACTACGCCCAACCCTTGTGAGTGGGAAGCTTGTCACAGTCATTCAACCCCTGAATCCTACTCGGAATACCACAGACAAGGTTTAGACCTTCTGGATTCTCAAGAATGCTGCCAATGGATTCTAGCTTATACCACGAAGATTCTGATTAAGGAATCCAAGAGATACTCATTCAATCGAAGGTAGAACGAAGGTGGTTGTCAGGCACACATTCATAGGTTGAGAATGGTGATGAGTGTCACGGATCATCACATTCATCATATTGAGGTGCGAATGAACATCTTAGATAGAAACAAGCGTGTTTGAATAGAAAACAGAAATAATTGCATTAATTCATCGAGACACAGCAGAGCTCCTCAACCCCAACAATGGAGTTTAGAGACTCATGCCGTCAAAGAGTACAAAGTTCAGATCTAAAATTGTCATCAGATACAAAACAAATCTCTAAAAGTTGTTTAAATAATAAACTAGTAACCTAGGTTTACAGAAAATGAGTAAACTAAGATAGATAGTGCAGAAATCCACTTCTGGGGCCCACTTGGTGTGTGCTGGGGCTGAGACTTGAGCTTTACAAGTGCCTAGGCTGTTTCCAGAGTTAAACGCCAGGTTGTAACCTGTTTCTGGCGTTTAACTCCAACTTGTAACCTGTTTCTGGCGTTTAACGACAGAATGCAACATGGAACTGGCATTGAACGCCAATTTACATCATTTATCTTTGAGCAAAGTATGGAATATTATATATTGCTGGAAAGCCCTAAATGTCTACTTTCCAACGCAAGTGAGAGCGCGCCATTTGGACTCTTGTGGCTACAGAAAATTCATTTCGAGTGCAGGGAGGACAGAATCCAACAGCATCTGCAGTACTTTTTCAGCCTGAATCAGATTTTTGCTCAGCTCCCTCAATTTCAGCCAGAAAATACCTAAAATCACAGAAAAATATACAAACTCATAGTAAAGTCCAGAAATATGAATTTTGCCTAGAAACTAATAAAAATATACTAAAAATTAACTAAAACATGCTAAAAACTACATGAAATTACCCCCCAAAAAGCGTATAAAATATCCGCTCATCAATGTGGTGCATTTATCTTAATGCGGTGTGTTTCTTGATCATATGCATCCATATGTTTTTTGGCTTGAATGCTTTCATGCTTCTTTATTGCTTGTTTGGTTGTTTTAACCTACATGTTTAGAGCATCTCAAGCACACTAGAATGAGTGAAGTACATGTTCCCTTTTTGTGTAACTGTGACATAGATTTTCATGTTAGTGTGTGTGTTCTAATTGTGCGCAACTTAGAATGCACACTTACTTTTATCCATGTCGCACATTGGGTCACTCACTTCATTCTAGTGATTATTACCTCATTCCAACAATATATGCTTCCTTGCTTTTGCATTTACTTGTCTTCTTATCTTATTTTATATTTTCAGGGTGAGTCATCTTAGGCAAAGACAAAAGCGGGAAGAAAGAACATGTAGCAACTGGTTGATCCACCAGCTGAAGGTGGCAACCCGGAAAGTCACCGTACCCCCTTGTTCATCTTTGAATGCAACGAGGATGGTGCAAACTTTTAAGTGTGGGGAGTTCGTCCGATCAGTCGGCGTTTTTGGGTGACAAATTTCTAATCCCAACACTTTTGCATTTCATTCTTAGGGCTTTTAGGATTTTTAGTTGCATTTTCTTAATTTGCATATATATACAAAAGAAAAAGAAAAATAAAGCAATAAAAAGGGGACAAAATGCCCCAAAGTAGAGTTCAATAAAAGTCAATACATATGAGTTGCAATAAAAAAGAGAACGCATGAGTGTGTGGAAAAGTGAAGAATGGGTAGTTAGGTGTGTGTAGAATTGTATAGGTTGTTATATAGGTTAGGTAGGAAGCTTGGGTTAATCAAAGATTCAAATTTCAAGTCCACTTGACCATATGCATCCTACCTTAACCCTAGCCCCATTACAACCTAAGAATAAGACCTCATGATATTTGTATGCATGCATGAAATAATTGTTGACTGTTAGATGAAAAATAAATCTTGGAAAGCATGATTAGGGGAGAATTGAGTGAATAAACCCCAAACACTTGAGCAATTAGAGCGGATACACATTCGGTGAGGGTTGGGTTGCTCAATTACATGTTTTCACCTATGATCATCTCTTTTCTTGCAAGTTGTAAAATCTTTAATAACTCAATTCAATTGTGGTTTGGCTTGGGTGTTAATACCTTTGGCCCTTATGCTTATATTGATTTTCTTGGGAATTGATTTATTTTGACCAAGTAATTGCATCCATTTAGATAGGTTGTAGGTAGATTGCATTTAGGTAGTTTGCATTGAATAAATGTTGATACCCTCTGTCTCTTTCTTGGTTTAGCATGAGGACATGCTTAGTTTAAGTGTGGGGAGATTCGATGCACCACTATTTCGTGGTACATTTTATGCTAAATTGGGTGGATTTTATCAATTTTTTCCACATTTATTCAATAAAATGGCATGATTTCATGATTTTCTCCTAATTTGTGCTTAAGAGTGAAAACATATTTTTTAAGCCCTTAAATTGCTAATTTTAATTCACCTTTTAGTCCACTAGATGCCTTGATGCATTTGCTGAGTGATTTCAGGTTCAAAAGGCTGGGAATGGATCAAAGGAGTGAAGAGAAAAGCATGCAAAACGGAGAACTCAGGAAAAATCAAGGATTTGGGATGTATTCATCGACGCCCACGGGTGGCAGACACGCACGCGTGAATATGATGTCGCATGGTTGATCCCTCTTCATTCCTTGGGTTAAATAGCATCAGAGGTGAGTTTGATTTGGGCCTAGGAAGCCCAGAAATCGCCCCTAGTGGATTGTCTTTAAGTGAGTCACGTGCGAGCATCGACGCGTACGCGTGGGTCACGCGTATGGTCGCTTGACAATTTGCTATCCACGCGTACGCGTCACCATGCGACTCCACAATCCACGCGTGCGCGTCTGCTGCGCGTGCGTGTCAATCTCAGCTTCCCAAATTCTTGTTTCTTCATGAGTTCTCCACTTGCATGCTTTTCCTCTCCATCCCTTTGATCCATTCCTAGCCTTTCCAATCTGAATTCACTAACAAACATATCAAGGCATCTAGTGGAATCAAAGGTGAATCAAAATTAACAATTAAGGGCCTAAAAAGCATATTTTCACACTTAAGCACAAATTAGGAAACAATCATGAAACCATGCTATTTCATTGAATAAATGTGGGTAAAAGGTCATAAAATCCCCTAAATTAAGCACAAGATAAACCCTAAAAATGGGGTTTATCACTCAACATGGGGGCTCCAACGTTCGCCTGGTCACGCGTACGCGTGAATGGTCGATTTTGCTATCTCGCGCGTGCGCATCGTCAATGCGCGCGCGAGGTTGGGAAAAGACTGCACGTCCACGTGTACGCATCACTAACGCTTCCGCGCTATTGCAATTTTCCCAACTCCAATTTTTGAAAACTTATCGCAGACGTTGGCCTCAGCATTGGGTTGGTAACATTCCCTCCAACGTTGGTATACTCACGCGTGCGCGTCACTCACACGTGCGCGTGGAGTGTGAAACTACAACGCTCACGCGTACGCATTGCCCACGCGTGCGTGTCGATGCCAATTTCTAAAACTTCATAATGCACAAGAAAGTGCATAAAACCTAATAAAAACAAAAGAAGAAGGCTAGTGAAACTGGCCTAAGATGCCTTGGCATCAATAACAGAAATAAGAAAATTAGGAATTGGAATAGTCAGAAGGCTGAAACTCAACAACCTCAAGCTTGAGGGGCGCTGGGCTCTTCGGGGGAGAGCTTCTGGTGCTTCAACTCCTATATCTCACACCCTGCTTCTCTTGATCTTTGACCAGTTTGCAAATCATGCTAGTCTAATTTTTCTGCTCCTCTTTTAATTGATCCAAGGTTGTTTGCAGTTGCATCGCAGATGCTTTCAACTGATCCCAATATTCAATTGGACGGATCTCTTGGGGAGGCTCAGGTGCCTTCCTTTTAGGATGATCCTCTGGTATCTTATAGCTTTTCATCACCTGCTTGGTGATTGGACTTTTCACTGGAATAAATGTGTCTGCATGAAGTAGGAGTTTAGCCTCTTTGCATAGGCGAAAGATAAGGTTAGGATAGGCCAGTATGGCATGAGTAGACATCCTGTTTGCCAACTTGTACATTTCACGGAGGATTATTTGGTGAATTTCTACCTCATTCCCCATCATGATGCAGTGAATCATCACAGCTCTCTGAATTGTGACTTTAGAATGGTTACTAGTAGGGAGTATAGAACTCCCAATAAAGTCTAGCCATCCTCTAGCAATTGGCTTAAGGTTCATTATTTTTAGCTAGTTTGGCTTGCCTTTTGCTTCCTCAATCCATTGAGTTCCAAGCAGGCAAATGTCCTCTAGGACTTGATCCAGCTTAGGGTTAGCCACCACCCTTCTATTGTAGGAATCAAGGTCATCCCTTTGCAAAGGTAATTTAAAGATCTCTCTCACTCTATCCAGATGAAAATAGATGATCTTCCCCCTGGCCATAGTGCAAAAAGTATGGAATATTGTTCCATCTTTCTTTTGCTTATCTGTCATCCACATATTTGCATAGAATTCATAGATCATATTGAATCCAACAGTGATCCCAGGATTGGCTAGAATCTCCCAGCCTCTCTTTTGAATTTGCTCTTGAATCACTGGGTATTCGTCTTCTCTTAATTCGAATCTGACCTCAGGGATTGCTAGTCTCTTACTCATTATTTTGTGATAATGGTCTTCATGTTGCTTGGTGTAGAATCTAATAGGTTTGAAAACAACTGTTGGGTCATCTTCTTTCTTGTTTCTTGGAGTGGTCTTGCCATTTCTTGGAGCCATGGGATTCGAATCTCAATGAGAGAAAAGGGCTCCTTCCACACTAAACTTAAAAGGTTTGCTCATCCTCGAATGGAGAGGTGGGGAATAAGTGAGAAGGGAGCACATATATATATAGGGAGGGGGTAGGGATTTTCAAATTCAATCTTAAAAGAAAGATAAAGAAGTTTTGAAAAAGATAGAAAAAGATAATTTGTTAAACCTGAAAGATATGAAAACGATATGAAAGGGATAAACAAGATATAAAAGATAAGATAAGAAGTAAGAAGAAGATTTTAATGTTTAATAAAAGATATGAACCCGAATTACTAAGGATAAGAAAAGATTTTGAAAGAATTTGAAAGCTAGTTGAAAAAGATATGAGGTTTTGAAAAAGATTTGAAAAGATTTAAAAATGTTTTAAATTTGAAATCAATTTGAATTTGAAAAAGATTTGACTTAAAAATCTTGGTATTTCAAAATTGAAATTTAAAATGATAGGGTGAATGAAGAAAAGATAAGGTTTTGGAAATTACCTCCCTTGTTTGTCTTGCTGGCGTTAAACGCCCAGAATGGCTGCATTCTGGTGTTTAACGCTGTTGTCCCTACTTGGTGGGCATTGAATGCCCAGAATGGCACCCATTCTGGCATTCAACGCCAGGTTGCCTGCCACCTTCTTTTGGAGATTCTGGGCGGCCACAGTCTTCTTGGTCTTGCGCAAATATTTCATGGAATCAGAATCCGAAGCCATCTCTGAAAAAGAAAACAAAAACATCATCAGAAACGCAACAAAATAGATTCAAAAGTAGAGCAAGAGGTCAGATACTACCTAACTCAGACTCGAGAAGGTTGGGATCCCCTAAAAACTTCTTCGTATCCAAGTGAGGAGCCTGACCCCAATGCTCCTCCAACACGCCCACGAAGGCCCGCTCCACCTCATCCAAACTCTCTATGGTATACTTAGCCACCACAGGGTTCTCTAGCCACCAAAGGTGAAAGGCAGGCTCATCATTCACATCTAAGAAAAAAGGATGGACATTCTCTACAGCTCGGATCTTAAAATAAAAATTCTTAAAGTCATGAAAGGAGTCATCGAAAATGGCAAACGCCTTCCTACCCTGGGTAGCCCTAAAAGAAATCCAATAAGCCTTTTTCTTGGTCGTCCAGGCTTAGTCAACACAAACAGAAATAAGAAAAGATGGATAGAAGGTCAGACACCTAGCTCGCGACAAAGAAGCTGAAAGATCTTCATAAAGGCCCAAGAGTTAGGATGGAGTTGAGTAAGGGCAAGGTTACAGGTCCCGAGGATATCAGTCTTAAAGGCAGTAAAGGGAAGGGTAATACCCAACTTGGTGAAAAAACAGTCATAAACGTAAAAAAAGGAGCGCTCAGAATGACTCAAAGAGGGAAAGCACACCCTCTCCTCGGGGTCGGGGGCAACCAGCTCATAGTTTTTTTCATCTTCCTTATTCTCACACACCTTGTGGAACCTCCTAAACTTCTCACAAAACTCCCGATCTACTACTGTCACACAACACAAAACTACAAAGTCTTCCCAATCAGCCATACCAGGGGGACCTTTGTAGACATCTCAATAAGATTCTTACGAGACATATACACTACACCTACAAACAGTGAAAACAAAGAAACATCAGTACATGCAGCTCAGACAGAAATGAAAAAGAAATCGATAAGGGCAAAACAGCAAAAAATGGAGACACCAAAAAGGGCGCCCCAACTGCGCAAACGCCAGCATTACGATACGGTAGCACCCTTTGGAGGCAACATAAGCACAGAACAAACAAGCATATCAGTTGATGACTTTCATCATCTACCCCTTTCTCTTATCTAAAAAGACCATAGAATTGGTGAATTCTCATTCAATTGATGCAATTTCATGAACTATATGAAAAATTTATGGGACATTGCTTTGAAATGAGTCTTGCTTGAAGATAGCATATTGATGGGGGCCAACAAAGCTCATAGGTGAAATTGCCACCCACTCAACATGTTCTTGGACCGGAATTGCTTCCTCACCAACTTCCTCTTCCCCATCACTCAAATCATAACATAGAGGTTGTGAGAAGTCTACCTCCATGTCTCTCTCAAACTCAATGGAAAGAGGCTCATTAGGATCAACAAGGGGATTGATCAAGGAAGACAAAAAAATCATTAATGATGGAATCCTCAACCTGATCAATCTCCCTCATATCTCTCTTTCTCTCCTCCGATTCACATACTTCCCTTTCTCCCTCTTGTTTCACTTCATGCTCTAACCCTTCTTCTTTCCCTTGTGGCTCCATGCTCTTCTCTTCTCTACGTCCTTCAATTGTTTCCTTACATCCTCTAAGAAGAGTGTCTTGATCAGATGAGCGTAGAAGAACCAAGCGGTTCGCTGCTTCGGCTATGGTAGCCACAAATTGCCCTTGTGTCTTTCGGAATCCTTCTTGCTCTTGGAGAAAGGCTTGAAGGTCTTGATCTTCTTGGGACAAGGGTTGGAGAACTCTACAATTAGATAGGGGAGAAGGTTCATTGGGTGGGAAAAAGGTTGTATGTATGGGAGGTGACTCATGTTGGTAAGTATTTTGAGGTGGTATGTGAGAAGGTGGATGGTAGTAGTGGTGTGGTGTTTGGAAATGTAGTGATTGAGGGTTATGTTGAGGGTATGAGTCATAGGCATATAGTGGTGGTGGTGCATAATCAATGTAAAACCCATCATATTCTTGATTTGGGTATGCATATTGGGGAGGGGTTGGTTCATTGTAGTATAGAGGAGGTTGCTCCCTCCAAAATTGATGCTCCAATCCCATGATGCAATCCAAATTTGAAGTTATCAAGCTCTATAAAATAAGAACAACCTAACTCCAAACCAAGAGGGTGATAACTCGTAGAGGAAATAGAAAATAAAAACTAAAGACATCAATTAACAAAATAAACAAAATCTTAATTACCAAAAGAAAAGCAAAGAAAGAACCAAAAAGTATCTATTCACACTATACACATATTTACAACAACCAAAATATAGCATTCATGACGCTAGCTCCCCGGCAACAGCACCAGAATTTGACAATGACCAAAAGCATGGGTTTGGAGTTTTGCACTAAAAATAGGATTGACGTTGCAAGTATAGTCCAAACCCAACCATTGATCATCAATCAAATTATAATCCTAAAGATATGTCACAATTCAAAGCAAATATTAACCGAGAGTATTTAGACTCCCAGGCCGTTCTCCTTAGGAACTAGTGCCAATGAGTGCACACAATTTTGGTTGTGAGAAAGCAAGGGCGTTTTAAATTATTGAGCACAAACAAATAAGGTAATTAAAGAACAAGCCAAAATTGCAATTAATGAAGCAATGAAAGGACAAAAGAACTATTTATGTAATATAAACAAGTAAGGCTAAAAAGTAATAAAAAAGTGGTTCAAAGCATAAATGGAACCTTGACTTGGGATGAGTTATGGAATCCCTTCCTTGCCATAACCACAACTATGATAATTATGATGGATTAATCTCACTAACTCAACCTTTAACATCGAAGGATAAGTTAAGTGAGCATGATTGTTATTAATCCACAAATCCTAGCTAACTTACTAATTAGCTTAGTAAAAAGCTAGCGTTAGTGGAAACAATAACAGCCAAAAACCCAAGAATTATCACTAAATATTGGACATTATGGCTCTAGTAAACCATAAACTCATTTTCCCAAGCCAAGGAGTATAAATCTACCCCATAATCAAAATTAGAATTTCATCAAACACATAGAGGGCATAAACATAAGGCATGGCAAAATTGGGAAATTGATGAAAGCTATGAACCATAAATGATAACAAGCAATAAAAGCAACTCAACAACCATAAAATAAGCATCAAACATTAAATTCAACAACTAGAAAAACAAAATTGTAAGACTATATATAAATTGGCAAGAGAAATGAAAATATGAGAAAGTGTAGAACAAGTATAATAATTAAAAGAGAAATTAAAGAAATACTTACAATGAGATAGCAAAATCCAAAGCCAAAATTGAAGTATACAATGCTACAAAACCTAATGAAAACCCTAAGAGAGAATTGAGAGAAAACCTAACCTAAACTACCCTAAAACTACTCCTAAGAACTATTCTATGAAGTATGATAGTGTATGGTATGATATATGGTTGCTTCCCCCTTTAAATATGCTTCAAAGTCTTCAAAAATGGGCCAAAAAGCCCCTAAAACGCGAGTCCACGTGCAATTTTAATGGAGGCACGCGCTGGTACCTGTGCGGATGCACAGGTCTGTGCATGGGAACACTTGCTGATTTTCCTCCTGTGCGTGGGCACAGACCTGTGCGGACGCGCAGGTCCTGATTTCCATTCTGCCTTGAGCATGGGCATAGCCTGTGCATGGGCACAGGCTGAAATGCTTTTCTCCTTTGTTTTCTTCATTTTTTCTCCCTTTTTGCATGCTTTTTTCCACCTCTACCAAACCATTCTTGCCTCTAGGACATGAAATCACTCAACAAACATCTCACGGTATCGAATGGAATAAAAGTGAGATTAAATTGCTCAATTTAAGCACAAAAATGCATGTTTTCACATTTAGGCTCAATTTAGGGATCAAACACAAAAGTATGCTATTTTGGTGAATAAGTGTGAGTTTATGTGATGATATTCATCCAATTATAGCCAAAATATATCATTAAATATGGATTCATCAGAACCTCCATGGGAATCTAGAGTAATAGAAAACCCATCCAAGGAGATTGAATTTGACGTTGAGGAGGAGAGTGCACAACCTCCAAAATAATCTTTGAATGAAGACTTGGAAGGAATGAAGAAAGAATTGAGCTCCCTTCGTGATGAAGATCATGCATCAAACTTTCTTGGTAATGAATACTTTGAACTTGAAGAATCTTCTCCCGGTGAGATAGAAAGCAATGTGGAGGTAGATTTCTCTAATCCTTCCATTTATGATTTGAGTGATGGAGAGAGTTAGATGAAATTGGGGAACAAAAGATTGAATTTGAAGAAGTTTGTAAAGAGGTGGTGGTAATCAAAGAAGAACATAAAGGAGTAGAGCTTGTAAAGACAATGGAAACACCTCTCCCCAAGCCATCAACATCCATCCTTTCATTTAAGTGGGTAAATCTCTCATCTCTAAGCTTAATTATCCCACTTGAATATGGTTTACTTGAGACGGATGGGCAACTTAGAGCTCTTTGTGGCTTTAAGAGCAAAAGGGAGATGGTTAGTGGTTGGCATTGTAAAGCAAAGTTCATGATGGTTGCATGCTCAAGGTTTGATTGCAGGGGTTGGTGTAGAGTTAGATTTTTTAGGTCTAAGAAGTGGTTTGGGTGCTCAAATGAGAATTCAGCATTCATGCCACCCAATTGGACTAATGATAATCAATTTAAACACGGGTTTCAAAACAAAGTGTGGGATCTTGGATCGCACAAGGAGAATCAATTTTGGGAGCTCATGGTTTGTGAAGAACTCCATCAAAGCTTGAAGCTTTTAATTTTGAAGAATGGAGCTTATTGGAGACTCAAGCGTTGTTGGATATTCAAGGATGGCTTCAAGCAGAAGCCACCTTGATGAGGAGCTCCCCATAAGTCCAACTTAAGGACAATAAATAAAAGAGCTAGGTGGGAGACACCCCACCATGATAAAATCTTTTTATTTTTCTCTTTTGTAAATATTGGTAAGAATAGGTTTAATTTCATATTTTGATTGGTTTGTTGAGTTTATTTGGAAGTCTAATATGTTAAATAAGGCTTTATGGTGTTTTGGTAGCTGTTTGGAGGTTTGGAATGCTTGGTTTGGTGCAAGAACATGGAAAATTTTGAAAAATAGAGCACCAACCCACGTGCATGTGTCATTCACACGTGCGTGTGACCCTAAGCATTTCGACACTCCACGCGCACGTGTCACCCACGCGTACGCGTGGATCCAAAATTTTAACCTCCAAACAAAATCCAGAGAGTTGTGCCTACCTTGTGCCCGTTTTGTGCCTCTAGCACAAAATCTCCCACGCGTATGCATCACGCCACGCATACGCATCGCCGCTCTAAATTACCCATCACGCGTACGCATGACCCACGCGTATACGTCGCATCCATTTCACCTCACCACGCGCACGCGTCACTCCACGCGTACGCGTGGATAGCCTTTTTTTCACCACTCTTCTTTTCTCATCTTCTTTCCATTTCTTTCCTTCTTCTCTCTTCTCTTCTTTTCTTTCCTTGCTCTAACCATCAGCCAACACTATCAATCACCATCTAACACCATTTCTTAGTTTAGTTAGTTAGTTTCATTTTTGTTTAATTTTTGTCTTCAAAACAAGTGTTGGATTATTAATTTTGATTGCTATTTATTGTTGATCATTACTAACTGAATGCTATTTTAGCATAATTGTTTTTGGATATTCATTGTTGGATTCTTTTGTTGAGGTTACAATTTATTACTTGATTTTGAATTTTTCATGCTTAACCTTCGTGAACACCAAGCACATGAGAATTGCCTTTAAAGCATGTTAAATCTTTTTGAATTGCATGATTTGGCCACCATGTGATTTGAACCCTCTTCTTTAATTAGGCAATTTCTTGATGGATGTTGTACATTTATCTTAATGCGGTGTGTTTCTTGATCATATGCATCCATATGTTATTTGGCTTGAATGCTTTCATGCTTCTTTATTACTTGTTTGGTTGTTTTAACCTACATGTTTAGAGCATCTCAAGCACACTAGAATGAGTGAAGTACATGTTCCCTTTTTGTGTAACTGTGACATAGCTTTTTATGTTAGTGTGTGTGTTCTAAACTGCGTGCAACTTAGAATGCACACTTACTTTTATCCATGTCGCACATTGGGTCACTCACTTCATTCTAGAGATTATTACCTCATTCCAACAATATATGCTTCCTTGATTTTGCATTTACTTATCTTCTTATCTTATTTTATATTTTCAGGGTGAGTCATCTTAAGCAAAGACAAAAGCGGGAAGAAAGAACATGTAGCAACCGGTTGATCCACCAACTGAAGGTGGCAACCCGGAAAGTCACCGTACCCCCTTGTTCATCTTTGAATGCAACGAGGACGGTGCAAACTTTTAAGTATGGGGAGTTCGTCCGAACAGTCGGTATTTTTGGGTGACAAATTTCTAATCCCAACACTTTTGCATTTCATTCTTAGGGCTTTTAGGAATTTTAGTTGCATTTTCTTAATTTGCATATATATACATAATAAGCTTAGTCAAAATAATGAAATTTTTCAAGAAATTCATTTATAGGGCATTGACACTCCAATTGATTTGAGTAAAAATTTTTCATGGAACTTGCTTGAATTATATATTGTGGATCATGTTTTCGAGCTAAGAGCACAAGCATGTGAGAATTGAGCCTTAATTGCATGATTACATCATATAACCACTTATTTTCCTTCTTGTGTGTATTATTCTCTTTCTATGATTGTAATTGGTGCACGAAATTGTGATCTCAGGTAACGGCGCTAGAAACTCTGTACGCACGTCTTTATAAATCGTTTTTCATTCATAACTTCGATACAACTAATCAGCAAGTGCACTGGGTCGTCCAAGTAATAAACCTTACGTGAGTAAGGGTCGATCCTACGGAGATTGTTGGTATGAAGCAAGCTATGGTCACCTTGTAAATCTCAATCAGGCGGATATAAAATAGTTATGGAGTTTTCGAAATTAAATAATAAGTAATCATAAAACAAGGATAGAAACACTTACGTAATTCATTAGTGAGAATTTCAGATAAGCGTATAGAGATGCTTTCTTTCTTCTGAATCTTTGATTTCCTGTTGTCTTCATCCAATCAATCCTACTCCTTTCCATGGCTGGCTTTATGTAAGGGCATCACCGTTGTCAATGGCTACATCTCATCCTCTTGTGACAATGGTCCAAATACTCTATCACAGCACGGCTAATCATCTGAGGTTCTCGATCATACTGGAATAAGATTCACCCTCCTTTTGCGTCTGTCACTACGCCCAGACAAGGTTTAGACTTTCCGGATTCTCATGAATGCCGCCATCAATCTAGCTTACACCACGAAGATTCTGATTAAGAGATCTAAGAGATATTCATTCAATCTAAGGTAGAACGGAAGTGGTTGTCAGGCACGCGTTCATAGGGAATGATGATGATTGTCATGCTCATCACATTCAGGTTGGAGTGCGAATGAATATCTTAGAAGCGGAATAAGTTGAATTGAATAGAAAAACAGTAGTACTTTGCATTAATCTTTGAGGAACAGCAGAGCTCCACACCTTAATCTATGGAGTGTAGAAACTCTACCATTAAAAATACATAAGTGAAAGGTCCAGGCATGGCCGAGAGGCCAGCCCCCATGATCTAAGAACCAGACGTCCCAAGATGTCTAATACAATAGTAAAAAGTCCTATTTATAATAAACTAGCTACTAGGGTTTACAAAAGTAAGTAATTGATGCATAAATCCACTTCCGGGGCCCACTTGGTGTGTGCTTGGGCTGAGCTTGAATGTTACACGTGCAGAGGCTCTTTCTGGAGTTGAACGCCAGGTTGTAACGTATTTCTGGCGTTCAACTCTGGTTTGTGACTTGTTTCTGGCGTTTAACTCCAGACAGCAGCGTAGAACTGGCGTTCAACGCCCTTTTACGTCGTCTAAACTCGACCAAGGTATAGACTATTATACATTTCTGGCGTTCAACGCAATTGGAAGCGCGCCATTTTGAGTTCTGTAGCTCCAGAAAATCCACTTTGAGTGCAGGGAGGTCAGAATCCAACAGCATCAGCAGTCCTTCTTCAACCTCTGAATCTGATTTTTGCTCAAGTCCGTCAATTTCAGCCAGAAAATACAAAAATCACAGAAAAACACACAAACTCATAGTAAAGTCCAGAAATGTGAATTTAACATAAAAACTAATGAAAACATCCCTAAAAGTAGCTAGATTCTACTAAAAACATACTAAAAACAATGCCAAAAAGCGTATAAATTATCCGCTCATCAGTAATCTTTGATTTGTTTGATTCTTTATTTCCATTATTTTGTGTATACATGAATTTATATGATTGAGGCCATCATTTCATTTAGCTTAGTTACCCAAATAGCCTTACCTTTTATCTTCCATTGTTAGCCAACTTTGAGCCTACAATTAACCCACTTTGTTCTTAAATTTAGCACATTACAAGCCTTAAAGCGAAAAATAATAAATGTCCTTAATTTAGATCTTTGATTAGCTTAGGCTAGTGAGTGTGTGTATCATTCAAGTGTGGGAAAGCTTGGGACATTGGTTGAGAAAAAGAGTGTTTTTTATTTTCATTGAAGATCTTGGGAATTTGGTACATACTCATGTGTTAATTGAATGTAAAACCATATGCATTGAAGCTCTTGTAAATATTTATGTTTGAAAAAAAATAAAAATAATAAAAATAGAAAAACAAAAGAAAAATAAAAAGAAGATAACAAAAGAAAAAGAAAAAGAAAGCAATAAAAAGGGGACAAAATGCCCCAAAGTAGAGTTCAATAAAAGTCAATACATATGAGTTGCAATAAAAAAGAGAACGCATGAGTGTGTGGAAAAGTGAAGAATGGGTAGTTAGGTGTGTGTAGAATTGTATAGGTTGTTATATAGGTTAGGTAGGAAGCTTAGATTAATCAAAGATTCAAATTTCAAGTCCACTTGACCATATGCATCCTACCTTGACCCTAGCCCATTACAACCTAAGAATAAGACCTCATGATATTTGTATGCATGCATGAAATAATTGTTGACTGTTAGATGAAAAACAAATCTTGGAAAGCATGATTAGGGGAGAATTGAGTGAATAAACCCCATACACTTGAGCAATTAGAGCGGATACACATCCGGTGAGGATTCGGTTGCTCAATTACATGTTTTCACCTATGATCATCTCTTTTCTTGCAAGTTGTAAAATCTTTAATAACTCAATTCAATTGTGGTTTGGCTTGGGTGTTAATACCTTTGGCCCTTATGCTTATATTGGTTTTCTTGGGAATTAATTTATTTTGACCAAGTAATTGCATCCATTTAGATAGGTTGTAGGTGGATTGCATTTAGGTAGTTTGCATTGAATAAATGTTGATACCCTCTGTCTCTTTCTTGGTTTAGCATGAGGACATGCTTGGTTTAAGTGTGGAGAGATTTGATGCACCGCTATTTCGTGGTACATTTTATGCTGAATTGGGTGGATTTTATCAACTTTTTCCATATTTATTCAATAAAATAGCATGATTTCATGATTTTTTCCTAATTGGTGCTTAAGAGTGAAAACTTATTTTTTAGGCCCTTAAATTGCTAATTTTAATTCACCTTTGAGTCCACTAGATGCCTTGATACATTTGCTGAGTGATTTCAGGTTCAAAAGGCTGGGATCAAAGGAGTGAAGAGAAAAGCATGCAAAGTGGAGAACTCAGGAAAAATCAAGGATTTGGGATGTATTCATCGACGCCCACGGGTAGCAGACGCGCACGCGTGAATATGATGTCGCATGGCGACGTGTACGCATGACATCACGCGTATGCGTGGAGGGAAAAATGCCAAGCGACACGTACGCGTGACCATGGGTACGTGTCGTAGCTCGCTCGTGACTTTATTAAAGTGAAAATGCTGAGGGCAATTTCTTAGCTGTCCAGGTCCAAATCCAACTCATTTCTGAGCCTATTACATGCAAAATTCAAGAGGAGTCAAAGGGGGGAGCACATAGTTGAGTTTGGTCATGCTTTAGTTAGTTTCTAGAGAGAGAAGCTCTCTCTTCTCTCTAGAATTAGGATAGATGTAGATTAGGATTTCTTATATCCTGGTTTAATTTATGTCTTGATTTACTTTTCCTTTACATTTCTTGTTCTTCTACCCTTGCTTTCCTAGTTTTGTATTTCATTACTTGTAATTGTCAATCTTGTTGTTGATGCACTCCTGTTTCTTCTATTCTTCTTTAATGCAATTTATGTGTCATTTTCTTTTATTGTTGATTTGAGTTGTTGTTGTTAATTTCTTACATTTGGTAGTTGTAGATTTATAATTCTCGCAATTTTATCTTACTTTCCTTTATGCCTTCCAAGTGTTTGATTAAATGCTTAGAAGGATGTTAGAGTAGATTTTTGTGTTCTTGGCTTGGGATGGTAACTTAGGTGAACTTGAGTTGCTAATGTCCAAGTGTTGATAATTGGTATCCATTGACACTAGCTTTCCCTAAATTAGTTAGTGAGAAGGTTAGGATTTATGGATTAAGATTGATGTAGCCCATTTGACTTTCCTTCAGTAGTTAGAGGATGACTTAATGGGATTGATCCTTGTGATTATCATGTTGTGGTTAGTGACAAGGATAAAGATCCTTAACCATCAACCCTTGCCAAGACCTTTTTATTATTTGAGTTTCCATTTATTTCTTGCAATTCACTCTTCTTGTTTCTTATTCCAAAACCCCAAAATACTTGTTCCATAACCAATAATTAAGTAGACTTCCCTGCAATTCCTTTGAGAGACGACCTGAAGTTTGAATACTTCGGTTATTTTTATTGGGGTTTGCACTTGTGACAAACAATTTTTCGCATGAGAGGATTGTTTGTTGGTTTAGAAATTATACTTGCAACGAGAATTTATTGTGAAATTCTAAACCACATTGTTCTTCCTCTCCTACATTCTTTCTTGAATCCTCTGTGTTGGGCTCAGGGTGGCTGCAGATTTCTTCCTCCAGGATTTCCTCATCTCTTAGAGTGATCACCTTGCATTCTTCCCATCTCATATTCTTGGTATCTCCTCTTGGGTTCTTCTCGGTATCACTTGGGAAGCTGTCAGTGGACTTTGGGAATTGTTGAGATAGGTATCCTACTTGAGATTTAAACTTCTTGATGGTCTCTCCTCGATTTCTCATACTAGCCCTTACTTTATCCTTGAATGTTCTGTTATCCTGAACCTCCTTGCAAAGATTTTCAAGCAATGTCTCAATCCGAGATAGTCTGTCCTCATGTGGTGATGGCTGGTTAGAATTGGGGGGTTGAGAATGATTGTTATGTGTTTGATTTTAAGGTTGATGAGAATTGTTGTATGGGTGTTGGTATGATCTTTTATTGGGTCGTTGGTAAGTGTACTGGTTGGAATTGTGAGGTTTCTGGTCTTGGCTCTGATTTTGCTGATTTCCCCACCCAAAGTTTGGATGGTTCTTCCAGCCAGGGTTATAGGTCTTGGAGTATGGATCATGAGATTGTCTTGATGGGTTTCCAATGTAATTGGCTTGTTCTTAATCACTTCCTTCCTCTTTATTCAACTCTTCTTGTGTTGATGGTTGAGCATGGATTGCTGCAGCTTGATTCCTCTCCATTTGCTTAGTCAGGTCTGCCAATTGCTTAGCGATCGTCTTGTTTTGAGCTAGTATTGCATCCATGTGATTTTGCTCCATCACTCCTCTATTTTTGCTTCTATTTAAGGCATAGAAATATTCATTGTTGGCCACTGTTTCAATGACATCTATAGCCTCTTTAATCGTTTTCTTCTTGTTGAGAGAGCCTCTAGAAGAATGATCCAATGCTTTCTTTGACTCTTGTAATAGACCTTCATAGAAGATGTACAGCTATACCCATTCATTGAACATGTCAGGAGGGTACTTCCTTGTCAGCTCTTTATATCTCTCCCATGCTTCATATAGAGTTTCACCATCTTGTTGCCTGAATGTTTGAACCTCAGCTCTCAATCGGTTAACTTTTTGAGGAGGATATAATCTTACCAAGAATTTGTTCACCACATCTTTCCATGTTTCTGGCTTTCCTTTGAAAAAGATTCTAGCTACTTAGATGCCTTGTCCCTTAGAAACAAGGGGAACAAAAGTAATATGCAAGTGTCAGGAAGAACACCGTTTGACATTACAGTATCATAAATTCTCAGGAAGGTGATTAAATATTGTTCTTCTTGTGCACTTCCTCCAAATGAGCAATTGTTTTGGACAAGGGTGATTAGCTGTGGCTTCAACTCGAAGTTATTGGCATGGATGGTTGGTTTTAGGATGCTGCTCCCACAATTCTCAGGATTGGGATTAATGTAGGAGCCTAGCACCCTTCTCTCCTGTCCAGCATGGTTGGTTGTACCTTCTCTAGCATGATTATGAACTTCTTCCTCATGATGATTCTCCATATCATCCTCCATATTCATATCTAAGTCCTCCTCTTCTTCCTCTGCACTAATAGCCTTCTTTCCTCTTGATTCCCTCCTTAATCTAAGGAAGGCCCTATCAGGTTCACTATCAAAAGAGGTTGAAGTTTCTCCTCTTCTACCTGTCATACATTCAGCAAACACAGGCAAATAGCAAGTGGAAAATTCACTAAGAATTATGGTTAGCTTGGTTAGTGCAATTGATCAAACAATTAGTGGATTAATTTGCTGAAAAGTGAAGAAATAAAGAACAACAACTCAAATTGCAGAAAATAAAAGCAAACAGCTGAAATTGAAACTTAATTAACAATAGAAAAGAAAAATGTTCAATCTAGTTATCCTCCAATTTAATCATTGTTAATACATAATCAATCCCCGGCAATGGCGCCATAAACTTGATACACGAAAACTTGTCTCTCAAACAAATTTCCACTGGCAAGTGCACCGGATTGTGGTCAAGTAAAAACTCACAATAGAGTGAGGTCGAATCCCACAGGAATTGATTGGTTGAGCAATTTTTAATTGCAGGAGTGTTCTAGTTGAACTAAATCAGAATTGAATTGAGGGTTGCAGAATTTAAATTGGTGGGAAACTTAAAAGGCAAGAAATGTAAATGAACAGAATGTAAATAAGTGAAATTAAATGGCAGAAAGAAAATTGTAGGAAATTAACTGCAACAACTTAAATTGCAAGAAATTAAATGGGAATGGGGATTGTTAAGCATAAATGTAACAGCAGAGTTAAAGGAATGGGTAAGATCAGAAGTGGGAAAGTTCATTGGGGTCAGGGGATATTATAATCCTCCAGATCAAGTTCATTTTCATCTCTTTCTCAATCAAAGCATTCATTGATCTCCTTGGCAATCTTAGGTGATTGGATCCCAATTCCTTGACAATCCAATCTCTATAAGCATGAACAATTGCCCAATTCCTTGATTTAAGTGCTCATGGGAAGAGATGAACTTTGGTCACTGATTATAGCACACAAATTCATAGATAAAAGTATTGGTAGGATTACATGTCACTATATCCATCCAACCCCCAACCTAATCCAATGTGAGAAAGATTTCAAGCATGATTCTGTGATTTCTCTTCAAAGCCTATCACAGAACCCAATTACATTCAATTTGTTTCCCAAGACAATTGAATGATTGAATGAAGAACAAAATCCTTTTAGTAGATCAAGAGAAAAAAAAGAAGAAGAAGAATAAAAACTAGTATTGATCCATTGAATTACAACAGAGCTCCCTAACCCAATGAAGAGCAGAAGTAAATTACAGAGCAAGTATAGAGAAAATAATTACAGAGTTCTCCAATTGGGTTCTGGACTGCCTAACCCCCCTAACTAACTTAAACTCTATTATATTTATACACTTTCTTCAATTGGTTTTCAAGTCTTTGGATTGGGATTTTGGCCTTTGTTGAAGCAGCTTGATGAGACTTTCAGTGGTATTGAGGATGGACGTTGGCAACTAACATTTTACCTTCTGCAATGTGTTCAGTTGCATAGCTCTGGTATCAATGTTGGGGTCAACGTTTTTAAGCCAATGTTGGGTCAAACGTTCTCTTAAGGAAAAATGGATTCTGAGTGTTTTGAGCAACGTTTGACTCAATGATAATTGGATTTTTGATGGTTTAGAATTCACAATAAATTCTCGTTGCAAGTATAGTTTCCAAACCAACAAATAATCCTTTCATACTAAAATTTGGTTGTCACAAGTAACAAACCCCTAAAAATAATAACTGAAGTATTCAAATCTCGGGTCGTTCTCCCTAGGAATTGCAATAAAGTGTTCTTGTTATTGGTTAGAGGTATGTTTTGGGGTTTTTGAAGTAATAGACAAGAAATATAAATGGCAAAGGAAATAAACTAACAACTAACAAAGCTCTTGGCAAGGTATGAGAACTAGAAGTCCTATCCTAGTTATCCTCCTCAATTGTGATGAGAATTGTCCATTGCTCCCACTTAGTTAACCTCTAACTATGAAGGAATGTCAAGTGGATGAATTAACTTGATTCCACAAGTCCTAGCCTAATCATGATGAAAGACTAGCTTTAGTGGCATTCAAATCAATCAGCAACTTCTAATTATCAATCAATAAAGGAGTTTGATAACTCAAGAGTCACCAATTACTCTACCTAGGCCAAGAGGAGAAAAATCTATACTAAAATCCAACTAAGCATTTTATCAAACACTTGGAAGGCATAAAAGGAAAGTAAAATCAATTTGCAAGAAAAGTAAATCTACACTAAAGCAAATCGATAATAAAGGAAATCAAAACTTGAATTGCATTAAAATGAAAATAGAAGAAACAAAAGTACATCAACATAAAAGTAGAGAAATACAAGAATTAAATGCTAAACTAGAGAGAGGAGATGTAGAAGAACAAGAATCACAAAAGAAAAAGTAAATCAAAGCATGAAATTAACCTAGATCTAAGAAATACTAATTTACCTCTAACCTAATTTTAGAGAGAAGAGAGAGCTTCTCTCTCTAGAAACTAACTTTCCCTTCAAAACTTTCCCCACACTTAAAAGTTTGCACCATCCTCGGTGCAGTCAAAGATGAGCAAGAGGGTACGACGACTCTCCGGATTGCCACCTTCCGCTGGTAGGTCAACCGGTTGCTGTGTGTTCTTTCGACAGCTTCCATTTTGCTAATAATGACTCATCTTGAAAATAGAAAACAGGATAGTAATAAAGGTAATTGCAAAAGCAAGGAAGCATACATTGTTGAGATGACGTAGATCACTAGAATGGGGTGAGTGAATTAGTTTGACATTGATAAAAGTAAGTGTGGGAGTGCTAAGATGCGTGCTGTCTCGAACACTCACTAGCATAGAAACTATGTCACATTTACACAAAAGAAGCATGCACATGACTCATCCTAATGTGCTTGAAATGCTCTAAACTTGTAGGTTAAGACAAGCAATAAAGAAGCATAAGACTATTCAAGCCAAACACATATGGATGCATATAATCAAGAAACACAATGTATTAAGGTAAATTCATAACATCCATCATTAAGAAATTGCCAAATCAAAGAATAGGATTCAAATCACATGGTGGCCAAATCATGCAATTCAAAAAGATTAACAAGCTTGAAGGCAATTCTCATTCACTTGGCATTCACAAAGTTAAGCATGAAAAATTCAAAATCAAGTAGCATAATGTAACCTCAATCAAGGAATCCAACAAATATTATAAACATAATGATATTAAGACAACATCTTTTTTAATACTCATCAGCAATTAATGGTAAACAAGATTAACAATCCAGCACTTATAAAGAATAGGAGAAAATTAAAGGAAAATTCAACTAACTAATTAACTACCTAAAAGAAATGGTTATAGGTGGTGTTTAATAGTGTTGGATGATGGTTGAAGATGGGAAAGAATAGAGGAGAAGAAAGAATAAGGAAAGAAATTGAAAGGAGAGAAGAAAAGAAGTGTGTGAAAGAAGGGCATCCACGCGTACGCGTATGTCACGCGTTCGCGTGGGTTGAGGTGGAATTGACACGATGCGTACGCGTGTATCATGTGTTCGCATCTATGGGTTATTTAGAGAGCGACGCATATGCGTCATGTACGCGTATGCGTCGTGTACGCGTATGCGTCGTGTACGCATATGCGTGAGTTCACTTGTGTGAAAGGCACAAGACGCGCACAGTGTAGGCGCAACTCTCTGGAATTTGGCTTGGGGGTGGGATTATGGCATCCACGTGTACGCGTGTATGACGCGTGCGCGTGGATGGTTGAAAATGTTTTATGCACGCGTACGCGTGAGGCAAGCGTACGCGTGGGTTGGTGCTCTGTTTTTCAAAATTTTTTCTATGTTTTGCACCAAACCAAGCATTCCAAACCTCCCAAACAGCTACCAAAAGACCATAAAACCTTATTTAACACACCAAGCTACTAACTAAACTCAACAACCCAATAAAAACATGAAATTAAGCTAATTACCAATATGTACAAAAGAGAAAAAAAAGGAAAGATTTTACCATGGTGGGGTGTCTCCCACCTAGCACTTTTGTTTATTGTCCTTAAGTTGGACTTATGGGGAGCTCCTCATTAAGGTGGCTTGTGCTTAAATTCTTCTTGGAACTCCCACCAATGCTTGGTTCTCCATTGTGCCCCAAGATTTCTCATATGTTGCACCAAGTCTTGATGGAGTTCTTCACAAGCTTGGGGCTCCCAAAGTCGATCCTCTTCTTGTAATCCGGAATCCCACACTTTATTTTCACACTCGTTTTCGAGTTAATCATTATTAGTCCATCCGGGTGGCATGCAAGATGAATTCTCAATGAAGTGACCAAACATCCTTCTAGACCCACGTAATTGAGCACTATTCCAACCTTTATATTCCATCTTTGCTGTATCAACCATAATGAGCCTTGATTTACAACGCCAACCACGAAACATTTTTCTCTTACGCTTCATCCCGCAAAGCATCCTAAGTTGACCATCTGTTTCAAGCAAGCCATACTCAAGTGGGATAATAAAGCTAATAGAAATGTATTTTACCCACTCAAGTGAAGGAGTATATGAAAACCTAGGCAAAGAAGCTTCCAAGGGTCTTGACAAAGCGTATCCTATCCTCCCTTTTCTAAGGACCTCCACCTCCTCACAAGATCTCTTAATCTCAATCCTTTGTTCAACAATTTTATCTAATTCTTTTCCCTTACTCAAATCATAAATGGGAGAATGAGAGAATTTTACCTCCACATTACTTTCCATCTCATCAGGGAAAGGTTCTTCAAGTTCAAAGGATTCACCACCACTAGGATTTGATGCTTGATCTTCAATTCCAAAGGAACCCAATTCTTGCTCTATCCCATCCAATTCTTCATATGGAATATGCTTTGGGGGTTGTGCAATTTCCTCCTTAGCCTCAAGTTCAATCTTCTTGCAGGGGTCTTCCTTAACTTTATCTTCCCATGGGGGTTCTGTATCACCTAAGTTCTCAACCACTTCTTCCTTCTCTTCAACAATGGTAGCTTTCTCCAATTGTTCCAACCCAAAGCAACTTCCCTCATTTCCCACCAGAGTTTCCAATCTCTCCTTTATGCTATGCTCTTCATTTGATTCTCCACATGTTGCCATGGGAGTTCTTTGAGTGTCCAAGCATTGGAAGGCTAATCGGTTTACTACATCGACCAAGACGGCCGTGAATTCTAGTACCTCCCTTTTCATCTCCTCTTGTCCTTGAACAAGAACATCAAGGATGTTATCCATTGGAGGTTGGGGTGGATGGAAGGGTTCATCGTCTTAGAGAAAGGGCTCATAATAGGAAGATGGTTCTTCTTGGTCGGGTTGTAGTGGTTCAACACTTTCCACTTTTTCCACTTGTTGCACAACAAGCTCCATGGTTGCTTGAAGTTGATCCAATGTTTCCTTGAGATGATCCCTTGATTCTTGTTCCGCTTGGATAACATGATTAGGATCATATGGCTCTTGGATCGATGGACATGAATATTCTTCCATGGGAGGTTGTGGTGGAAAGTAGAATTCATCTTGTAGTTGAAAATTTTCATACATTAGAGGTGGTTCATCTTGGTAATAATATGGAGGGGGTGGCTCTTGAAAGTGGTGATGTTCGGATGGTAGTGGCTCTCATTCCATTTTTTGTGGTTTATTTATTTTTTTTTGCTACAGCCAGAGCCCAGCCAGAGTCTAGCCGGGCTCGGGGACTGTTTCCAGGAATCCCAGATAACTCTGATTTATTTGAATTAAAAAAATGAGATTCGCCCCCCTTGGTGGAGGTTGTTGCCATGAAGACTGATCATATGCATATGGCTCCTCCTACCTTTGGTTGTCCCATCCATGATACATATCCTCATTGAAGCTTCCATTTCCTACAACATAGTTAGAACCAAACTCATAGCCAAGGTGAGAATTCATAATGAAAATAGAAAATAGAAACAAAAGCTAATAAGAAAGAATGAAACAAAGTCCTAATACTAGCAAAAACTAACAAGCAATCCAAAAATCAAGCTATCCATAATATTCACATATATACAACAACCAATAACTTAACACCATTGCAATTTCTCGGCAACGGTTCCATTTTGATGATTAGATTTTTAACGGTTTAGAATTCAAAATAAATTCCCGTTGCATGTATAATTTTTAAACCAACAAATAATTCTTTCATACAAAAATTAGGTTGTCACAAGTAACAAACCCCAAAAAATAATAACTAAAGTATTCAAACCTCGGGTCATTCTCCCTAAGAATTGCAATAAAGGGTTCTTGTTGTTGGTTAAAGGTATGTTTTGGGGTTTTTGAAGTAATAGACAAGAAATATAAATGGCAAAGGAAATAAACTAACAACTAACAAAGCTCTTAGCAAGTTATGAGAACTAGAAGTCCTATCCTAGTTATCCTCCTCAATTATGATGAGAATTGTCCATTGCTCCGACTTAGTTAACCTCTAACTATGAAGGAAAGTCAAGTAGATGAATTAACTTGATTCCACAAGTCTTAGCCTAATCATGATGAAAGACTAGCTTTAGTGGCATTCAAGTCAATTAGCAACTTCTAATTATCAATCAACAAAAGAGTTTGATAACTCAAGAGTCACCAATTACTCTACCTTGGCCAAGAGGAGAAAAATATATACTAAAATCCAACCAAGCATTTTATCAAACACTTGGAAGGCATAAAAGGAAAGTAAAATCAAATTGCAAGAAAAGTAAATCTACACTAAAGCAAATCGATAATAAAGGAAATCAAAACTTGAAATGCATTAAAATGAAAATAGAAGAAACAAAAGTACATCAACATAAAAGTAGAGAAATACAAGAATTAAATGCTAAACTAGAGAGAGGAGATGTAGAAGAACAAGAATCACAAAAGAAAAAGTAAATCAAAGCATGAAATTAACCTAGATCTAAGAAATCCTAATTTAACTCTAACCTAATTCTAGAGAGAAGAGAGAGCTTCTCTCTCTAGAAACTAAGTTTCCCTTCAAAACTTTCCCCACACTTAAAAGTTTGCACCATCCTCGGTGCAGTCAAAGATGAGCAAGGGGGTACGGCGACTCTCCGGATTGCCACCTTCCGCTGGTAGGTCAACCGGTTGCTGTGTGTTCTTTCGACAGCTTCCATTTTGCTAATAATGACTCATCTTGAAAATAGAAAACAGGATAGTAATAAAGGTAATTGCAAAAGCAAGGAAGCATACATTGTTGAGATGACGTAGATCTCTAGAATGGGGTAAGTGAATTAGTTTGACATTGATAAAAGTAAGTGTGGGAGTGCTAAGATGCGTGCTGTCTCGAACACTCACTAGCATAGAAACTATGTCACATTTACACAAAAGAAGCATGCACATGACTCATCCTAATGTGCTTGAAATGCTCTAAACTTGTAGGTTAAGACAAGCAATAAAGAAGCATAAGACTATTCAAGCCAAACACATATGGATGCATATAATCAAGAAACACAATGTATTAAGGTAAATTCATAACATCCATCATTAAGAAATTGCCAAATCAAAGAATAGGATTCAAATCACATGCTGGCCAAATCATGCAATTCAAAAAGATTAACAAGCTTGAAGGCAATTCTCATTCCCTTGGTATTCACAAAGTTAACCATGAAAAATTCAAAACCAAGTAGCATAATGTAACCTCAATCAAGGAATCCAACAAATATTATAAACATAATGATATTAAGACAACATCCTTTTTAATACTCATCAGCAATTAATGGTAAACAAGATTAACAATCCAGCACTTATAAAGAATAGGAGAAAATTAAAGGAAAATTCAACTAACTAATTAACTACCTAAAAGAAATGGTTATAGGTGGTGTTTAATAGTGTTGGATGATGGTTAAAGATGGGAAAGAATAGAGGAGAAGAAAGAATAAGGAAAGAAATGGAAAGGAGAGAAGAAAAGAAGTGTGTGAAAGAAGGGCATCCACGCGTACGCGTATGTCACGCGTTCGCGTGGGTTGAGGTGGAATTGACACGATGCGTACGTGTGTATCATGTGTTCACATCTATGGGTTATTTAGAGAGCGACGCATATGCGTCATGTACGCGTATGCGTCGTGTACGCGTATGCGTCGTGTACGCATATGCGTGAGTTCACTTGTGTGAAAGGCACAAGACGCGCACAGTGTAGGCGCAACTCTCTGGAATTTGGCTTGGGGGTGGGATTGTGGCATCCACGTGTACGCGTGTATGACGCGTGCGCGTGGATGGTTGAAAATGTTTTATGCACGCGTACGCGTGAGGCAAGCGTACGCGTGGGTTGGTGCTCTATTTTTCAAAATTTTTTCTATGTTTTGCACCAAACCAAGCATTCCAAACCTCCCAAACAGCTACCAAAAGACCATAAAACCTTATTTAACACACCAAGCTACTAACTAAACTCAACAACCCAATAAAAACATGAAATTAAGCTAATTACCAATATGTACAAAAGAGAAAAAAAAGGAAAGATTTTACCATGGTGGGGTGTCTCCCACCTAGCACTTTTGTTAATTGTCCTTAAGTTGGACTTATGGGGAGCTCCTCATTAAGGTTGCTTGTGCTTAAATTCTTCTTGGAACTCCCACCAATGCTTGGTTCTCCATTGTGCCCCAAGATTTCTCATATGTTGCACCAAGTCTTGATGGAGTTCTTCACAAGCTTGGGGCTCCCAAAGTCGATCCTCTTCTTGTAATCCGGAATCCCACACTTTATTTTCACACCCGTTTTCGAGTTAATCATTATTAGTCCATCCGGGTGGCATGCAAGATGAATTCTCAATGAAGTGACCAAACATCCTTCTAGACCCACGTAATTGAGCACTATTCCAACCTTTATATTCCATCTTTGCTGTATCAACCATAATGAGCCTTGATTTACAACGCCAACCACGAAACATTTTTCTCTTACGCTTCATCCCGCAAAGCATCCTAAGTTGACCATCTGTTTCAAGCAATCCATACTCAAGTGGGATAATAAAGCTAATAGAAATGTATTTTACCCACTCAAGTGAAGGAGTATATGAAAACCTAGGCAAAGAAGCTTCCAAGGGTCTTGACAAAGCGTATCCTGTCCTCCCTTTTCTAAGGACCTCCACCTCCTCACAAGATCTCTTAATCTCAATCCTTTGTTCAACAATTTTATCTAATTCTTTTCCCTTACTCAAATCATAAATGGGAGAATGAGAGAATTTTACCTCCACATTACTTTCCATCTCATCAGGGAAAGGTTCTTCAAGTTCAAAGGATTCACCACCACTAGGATTTGATGCTTGATCTTCAATTCCAAAGGAACCCAATTCTTGCTCTATCCCATCCAATTCTTCATATGGAATATGCTTTGGGGGTTTTGCAATTTCCTCCTTAGCCTCAAGTTCAATCTTCTTGGAGGGGTCTTCCTTAACTTTATCTTCCCATGGGGGTTCTGTATCACCTAAGTTCTCAACCACTTCTTCCTTCTCTTCAACAATGGTAGCTTTCTCCAATTGTTCCAACCCAAAGGAACTTCCCTCATTTCCCACCAGAGTTTCCAATCTCTCCTTTATGCTATGCTCTTCATTTGATTCTCCACATGTTGCCATGGGAGTTCTTTGAGTGTCCAAGCATTGGAAGGCTAATCGGTTTACTACATCGACCAAGACGGCCGTGAATTCTAGTACCTCCCTTTTCATCTCCTCTTGTCCTTGAACAAGAACATCAAGGATGTTATCCATTGGAGGTTGGGGTGGATGGAAGGGTTCATCGTCTTAGAGAAAGGGCTCATAATAGGAAGATGGTTCTTCTTGGTCGGGTTGTAGTGGTTCAACACTTTCCACTTTTTCCACTTGTTGCACAACAAGCTCCATGGTTGCTTGAAGTTGATCCAATCTTTCCTTGAGATGATCCCTTGATTCTTGTTCCGCTTGGATAACATGATTAGGATCATATGGCTCTTGGATCGATGGACATGAATATTCTTCCATGGGAGGTTATGGTGGAAAGTAGAATTCATCTTGTAGTTGAAAATTTTCATACATTAGAGGTGGTTCATCTTGGTAATAATATGGAGGGGGTGGCTCTTGAAAGTGGTGATGTTCGGATGGTAGTGGCTCTCATTCCATTTTTTGTGGTTTATTTTTTTTTTTTTTTTGCTACAGCCAGAGCCCAGCCAGAGTCTAGCCGGGCTCGGGGACTGTTTCCAGGAATCCCAGATAACTCTGATTTATTTGAATTAAAAAATTGAGATTCGCCCCCCTTGGTGGAGGTTGTTGCCATGAAGACTGATCATATGCATATGGCTCCTCCTACCTTTGGTTGTCCCATCCATGATACATATCCTCATTGAAGCTTCCATTTCCTACAACATAGTTAGAACCAAACTCATAGCCAAGGTGAGAATTCATAATGAAAATAGAAAATAGAAACAAAAGCTAATAAGAAAGAATGAAACAAAGTCCTAATACTAGCAAAAACTAACAAGCAATCCAAAAATCAAGCTATCCATAATATTCACATATATACAACAACCAATAACATAACACCATTGCAATTTCCCGGCAACGGTGCCATTTTGATGATTAGATTTTTAACGGTTTAGAATTCAAAATAAATTCTTGTTGCAAGTATAATTTTTAAACCAACAAATAATTCTTTCATACAAAAATTAGGTTGTCACAAGTAACAAACCCCAAAAAATAATAACTAAAGTATTCAAACCTCGGGTCATTCTCCCTAAGAATTGCAATAAAGGGTTCTTGCTGTTGGTTAGAGATATGTTTTGGGGTTTTTGAAGTAATAGACAAGAAATATAAATGGCAAAGGAAATAAACTAACAACTAACAAAGCTCTTAGCAAGTTATGAGAACTAGAAGTCCTATCCTAGTTATCCTCCTCAATTATGATGAGAATTGTCCATTGCTCCGACTTAGTTAACCTCTAACTATGAAGGAAAGTCAAGTGGATGAATTAACTTGATTCCACAAGTCTTAGCCTAATCATGATGAAAGACTAGCTTTAGTGGCATTCATGTCAATTAGCAACTTCTAATTATCAATCAACAAAGGAGTTTGATAACTCAAGAGTCACCAATTACTCTACCTTGGCCAAGAGGAGAAAAATCTATACTAAAATCCAACCAAGCATTTTATCAAACACTTGGAAGGCATAAAAGGAAAGTAAAATCAAATTGCAAGAAAAGTAAATCTACACTAAAGCAAATCAACAATAAAGGAAATCAAAACATGAATTGTATTAAAATGAAAATAGAAGAAACAAAAGTACATCAACATAAAAGTAGAGAATTACAAGAATTAAATGCTAAACTAGAGAGAGGAGATGTAGAAGAACAAGAATCACAAAAGGAAAAGTAAATCAAAGCATGAAATTAACCTAGATCTAAGAAATTCTAATCTACCTCTAACCTAATTCTAGAGAGAAGAGAGAGCTTCTCTCTCTAGAAACTAACTTTCCCTCCAAAACTAAACTAAACTAAACTAATTGTGACTTGATGGTTGATCCCTCTTCATTCCTTGGGTTAAATAGCATCAGAGGTGAGTTTGATTTGGGCCTAGGAAGCCCAGAAATCGCCCCTAGTGGATTGCCTTTAAGTGAGTCATGTGCGAGCATCGACGCGTATGCGTGGGTCATACGTACGGTTGCTTGACAATTTCCTATCCACGCGTACGCGTCGCCATGCGAATCCACAATCCACACGTGCGCGTCTGCTGCGCGTGCGTGTCGATCTCAGCATCCCAAATCCTTGTTTCTTCATGAGTTCTCCACTTGCATGCTTTTCCTCTCCATCCCTTTGATCCATTCCTAGCCTTTCCAATCTGAATTCACTAACAAACATATCAAGGCATCAAGTGGAATCAAAGGTGAATCAAAATTAGCAATTAAGGGCATAAAAAGTATGTTTTCACACTTAGGCACAAATTAGGAAACAATCATGAAACCATGCTATTTCATTGAATAAATGTGGGTAAAAGGTCATAAAATCCCCTAAATTAAGCACAATATAAACCCTAAAAATGGGGTTAATCACTCAACGTGGGGGCTCCAACGTTCGCCTGGTCACGCGTACGCGTGAATGGTCGATTTTGCCATCTCGCGCATGCGCATCATCAATGCGTGCGCGAGGTTGGGAAGAGACTGCACGTCCACGTGTACGCGTCACTGACGCTTCCGCGCCATTGCAATTTTCCCAACTCCAATTTTTGAAAACTTATCGCAGACGTTGGCCTCAGCATTGGGTTGGTAACATTCCCTCTAACGTTGGTACACTCACGCGTGCGCGTCACCCACACGAGCACGTGGAGTGTCAAACTACAACGCTCACGCGTACGCATTGCTTACGCGTGCATGTCGATGCCAATTTCTAAATCTCTATAATTGAACTTTTTATCACGAGCGTTGGGCTCAACATTTGCTTGGCAACATTCCCTCCAACGTTGGCTGACTCACGCGTTCGCGTCACCCACGCATGCGAGGGGATCATCAAAATTCCACAATTCACGCGTGTGCATTGCCCACGCGTACGTGTCACAACAAATTTTCCAAATTCTAGAAAGCAAACTGTATCAAAGAGCGTTGGAGGTAACGTTGTCTTTCCAACGTTCCCTCCAATGTTGGCACCGAAACTTTCCAGAAAATTACATTGCCTTTTATCATCAATCAAACACATGCATCAAAGCCTTGCTAAAATCATAAAAAATTGCATCATTCTTAACACACAAGCAATTATGACATAATTCTCATGAAAATGCATTAAATTAACCATGTTTGAATGAATCAAAGTATACATGAACTTTTAGTCCAAACACTTACTTAATGCTCAAGAAAGTACATAAAACCTAATAAAAACAAAAGAAGAAGGCTAGTGAAATTGGCCTAAGATGCCTTGGCATCAATAACAGAAATAAGAAAAATAGGAATTGGAATAGTCAGAAGGCTGAAACTCAACACCCTCAAGCTTGAGGGGCACTAGGCTCTTCAGGGGAGAGCTTCTGGCGCTTCAACTCCTCTATTTCACACCCTGCTTCTCTTGATCTTTCACCAGTTTGCAAATCATGCTAGTCTAATTTTTCTGCTCCTCTTTTAATTCATCCAAGGTTGTTTGCAGTTGCATCGCAGATGCTTTCAACTGATCTCAATATTCAATTAGACGGATCTCTTGGGGAGGCTCAGGTGCCTTCCTTTTAGGATGATCCTCTGGTATCTTAGAGCTTTTCATCACCTGCTTGGTGATTGGACTTTTCACTGGAATAAATATGTCTGCAGGAAGTAGGAGTTTAGCCTCTTAGCATAGGCAAAAGATAAGGTTAGGATAGGCCAGTATGGCATGAGTAGACATCCTGTTTGCCAACTTGTACATCTCACGGAGGATTATTTGGTGAACTTCTACCTCATTCCCATCATGATGCAGTGAATCATCACAGCTCTCTGAATTGTGACTTTAGAATGGTTACTAGTAGGGAGTATAGAACTCCCAATAAAGTCTAGCCATCCTCTAGCAATTGGCTTAAGGTTCATTCTTTTTAGCTAGTTTGGCTTGCCTTTTGCTTCCTCAATCCATTGAGTTCCAGGCAGGCAAATGTCCTCTAGGACTTGATCCAGCTTAAGGTTGGCCACCACCCTTCTATTGTAGGAATCAGGGTCATCCTTTTGCAAGGGTAATTTAAAGATCTCTCTCACTCTATCCAGATGAAAATAGATGATCTTCCCCCTGGCCATAGTACAAAAAGTATGGAATGTTGTTCCATCTTTCTTTTGCTTATCTGTCATCCACATATTTGCATAGAATTCATGGATCATGTTGAATCCAACAGTGATCCGAGGATTGGCTAGAATCTCCCAGCCTCTCTTTCGAATTTGCTATTGAATCACTGGGTATTCGTCTTCTCTTAATTCGAATCTGACCTCAGGGATCACTACTCTCTTACTCATTGTTTTGTGATAATGGTCTTCATGTTGCTTGGTGTAGAATCTAATAAGTTTGAAAACAACTGTTGGGTCATCTTCTTTCTTGTTTCTTGGAGCGGTCTTGCCACTTCTTGGAGCCATGGAATTTGAATCTCAATGAGAGAAAAGGGCTCCTTCCACACTAAACTTAAAAGGTTTGCTCATCCTCGAGCAAAAGGTAAGAAAGAAAGAAGAAGAAAGTGAGGGAAGGGAGAATAAAAAGAGAGAATTCGAATAGAGAGGTGGGGAATAAGTGAGAGGCGAGCACATATATATATAGGGATGCGGTAGGGATTTTCGAATTCAATCTTAAAAGAAAGATAAAGAAATTTTGAAAAAGATAATTTTTTTAAATTTGAAAGATATGAAAAAGATATGAAAGGGATAAAGAAGATATAAAAGATAAGATAAGAAGTAAGAAGAAGATTTTAATGTTTAATAAAAGATATGAACCCGAATTACTAAGGATAAGAAAAGATTTTGAAAGAATTTGAAAGCTAGTTGAAAAAGATATGAGGTTTTGAAAAAAGATTTGAAAAGATTTAAAAATGTTTTAAATTTGAAAACAATTTGAATTTGAAATATTTGAAAAAGATTTGACTTAAAAATCTTGGCATTTCAAAATTGAAATTTAAAATGATAGGTTGAATGAAGAAAATATAAGGTTTTGGAAATTACCTCCCTTGCTTGTCTTGCTGGCGTTAAACGCCCAGAATGGCTGCATTCTGGTGTTTAACGCTGTTGTCCCTACTTGCTGGGCGTTGAACGCCCAGAATGGCACCCATTCTGGCATTCAACGCCAGGTTGCCTGCCACCTTCTTTTGGAGATTCTAGGCGGCCACAGTCTTCTTGGTCTTGCGCAAATATTTCATGGAATCAGAACCCGAAGCCATCTCTGAAAAAGAAAACAAAAACATCATCAGAAACGCAACAAAATAGATTCAAAAGTAGAGCAAGAGGTCAGATACTACCTAACTCGGACCGAAGAAGGCTGGGATCCCCTAAAAACTTCTTCGTATCTAAGTGAGGAGCCTGACCCCAATGCTCCTCCAACACGCCCACGAAGGCCCGCTCCACCTCATCCAAAATCTCTAGGGTATACTTAGCCACTATAGGGTTCTCTTGCCACCAAAGGTGAAAGGCAGGCTCGTCATTCACATCTAAAAAAAAGGATGGACATTCTCTACAGCTCGAATCTTAAAATAAAAATTCTTAAAGTCATGAAAGGAGTCATCGAAAATGGCAAACGCCTTCCTACCCTGGGTGGCCCTAAAAGAAATCCAATAAGCCTTTTTCTTGGTCGCCCAGGCTTAGTCAACACAAACAGAAATAAGAAAGGATGGATAGAAGGTCGGACACCTAGCTCGTGACAAAGAAGCTGAAAGATCTTCATAAAGGCCCAAGAGTTAGGATGGAGTTGAGTAAGGGCAAGGTTACAGGTCCCGAGGATATCAGTCTTAAAGGCAGTAAAGGGAAGGGTAATACCCAACTTGGTGAAAAAAACAGTCATAAACGTAAAAAAAGGAGCGCTCAGAATGACTCAAAGAGGGAAAGCACACCCTCTCCTCGGGGTCGGGGGCAACCAGCTCATAGTTTTTTTTCATCTTCCTTATTCTCACACACCTTGTGGAACCTCCTAAACTTCTCATAAAACTCCCGATCTACTACTATCACACAACACAAAACTACAAAGTCTTCCCAATCAGCCATACCAGGGGGACCTTTGTAGACATCTCAATAAGATTCTTACGAGACATATACACTACACCTACAAACAGTGAAAACAAAGAAACATCAGCACATGCAGCTCAGACAGAAATGAAAAAGAAATTGGCAAGGGCAAAACAGCAAAAAATGGAGAAACCAAAAAGGGCGCCCCAACTGCGCAAACGCCAGCATTACGATACGGCAGCACCCTTTGGAGGCAACATAAGCACAGAACAAACAAGCATATCAGCTGATGACTTGCATCATCTACCTCTTTCTCTTATCTAAAAGGACCATAGAATTGGTGAATTCTCATTCAATTGATGCAATTTCATGAACTATATGACAAATTTATGGAACATTGCATTGAAATGAGTCTTGCTTGAATTTCAGGTGAAAATAGCAACAAAAGAGGAAGAAAGCAAGAAAATGGAGCTGGGCGTGTGTGCTTGGCGTGCCACTTCAGGCAAATTCCACAATTTTGACTGGGCATGGCACGCCAGCTATGGGGCGTGGCACGCCAATAAAATCAATTTTAGGGAGCAATTTTGAGGGATTACTATGGGTGTGGCACGCCAGAGCTGGGCGTGGCACGCCAACTATATTTTCCAGAAAGAGTCCATGAAGAACTTCAATGGGCATGGCACGCTAAGGCCAAGCGTGGCATGCCAGCTATAATTTCTAGAAGAGACACCATGAAGAGCTACAATGGGCATGGCACGCCGGTTATCTTTCCCAGAACATGGATGGATAAGCTTTACTATAGGCGTGGCACGCCACAGCTGGGCATGACACGCCAATTACATCCTCCAGAGAGGAACCCCAAAGTTTTACTATGGGCGTGGCACGCCAAGCTTTTCAACCAGAAAGAAGTAAAGGGAGAGTTATTATGGGTGTGGCACGTCAGGTATTCTGGCCAGAGAAGGATCTTTGAAGAAATCCAAGGGGCGTGGCACACCAGTTCAACTGAGCATAGGAGAAGGGAAGAAGCAGCATCGAAGGCGTGCCACTTGGTCCTTTGGGCATGGCATGCTAAGCTTGTAAGTTCACTTATCATCATGGGCGTGGCACTTGAGCCCAAGGCGTGGCACGCCAGTTCACCCAACCAGAAAGGGTGAATGAAGCTCCAACAAGGGCGTGGCACGCTAGGTCGAAGGCGTGGAACCCTAATACAAAGTCCTAGAAAAGAAAGAACAAGGCCTCATCGAAGGTGTGCCACTTGAGATTCTAGTCGTGGCACACCAAGTCAAAGTATCAATGGGCGTGCCACTTGGTGTCTTGGGCGTGGCACGCCAACCTTGTTCGTATCATGGGCATGGCACGCCAGCTTACTGCACCAGAGGGCAATGTTCATGCACCATCAATGGCGTGGCACGCCAAACCTAGGCATGGCACGCCAGTTCAAAAGCCCAGAAGAGGAGCTTGAAGATATTAGTATGGGCGTGCCACTTTGGACTTTTGGCGCGGCACGCCAGTTCAACATGCATTATGTGCGTGCTACTTCATCTTCTTCCATCTCTTGTACTTTATCTATGTTATGAGTAGATAAACTCCCTCTCATTGGGGAAGGGAGCTCTGTTGTACTTGATGGATTAATTGATAGTGAATTTCTTCTTCTTTTCATCTCTCTTTGATTTGCTAGAAGGAATTTCGTTCTTCATGCTTAGTGTTCAATCATCTTGGAAAAGAGGTTGAATGCAAAATGGGTTTTACGGGAGCCTTGGAAAAGGAAACATGAAACTATGCTTGAAATCCTTTTTCACATTGAGTAGATCTGGATTTCGGGGTTGGATATGGTGACATGAAATCTTCCCAATTACTTGGATCTATGAGGATGTATGGTAAAATTAGGGACCAAGCTTATCTCTCTTCATGAAAAATTAGACCAAGGAATTGGCTGATTATCAGTATTTGAGAGATTGAATCACCAAGGAATTGGGGTTTAATCAATCATGATTGCCAAGAGGTCAATGAGTTGTATGATTGAAGTTGAGATGATCTTAAATTGATCCAAAGAGAGCAACATCTCCCAACTCCAATGAATCTTCCCTATCCTTATCTTCCCTATTCTTTATAGCTTTCTTTAATTTTTGTAATCAACCCATTCCCCATTTACAATTCAGCCGTTTATATTTCTGCAATTTACTTTCATGTTCTTTACATTTCTGCACTTTATTGCTTACCTTTATCTTTAAGTCATTTGGACAATTCTGCTATTTAGAATTCTGCATTTAACAATTACTCTTGATTAGCTTGACTAAACTACCCAGTAACTAAAGTTGCTCAATCAATCAATCTCTGTGGGATTTGACCTCACTCATTGTGAGTAATTACTTGACGATACTTTGGTATACTTGCCAAGGACGGGTTCATTATAGTGAGTATTATAAATTTCCAGTCATCAAGTTTATGGTGCCATTGCCAGGGATTGATTTTGAATTGACAATGATTAAGTTGATGGGTACATAGATTAAGCATTTTCTTTACTTTGTTAATGATGGCGAAAAATTGAATTTGCACAAACTACTGGCAAGTATACCGGGTCACATCATGTAGTAAAACTCACCAGAGTGAGGTCGATCCCACTAGGATTGATGGATCAAGCAACTTTAGTGAGGTGATATGTCTAGTTAAGCGAAATATTAAAAGAGTTTGATGAAAACTTATTAACAAAATATACATTGTAGGAAATGTAGATTGCTGAATGTAAATTGACAGAAACTTAAATGGCAAGAAACTTAAATTGCATGAAAAGTAACTTGCGGGAAATGAAAATGGGGATTGGGTGCTGGAAAATTAAAGGAAGCAGTAAATTAAAGCAATTAAAGTGAGCTCAAGGACAAGTAATAGAAAGAAAAATTCATTAGGGATTGGAGATATCATAATCCACAATGAATCAAATGGGCCTCAATTTCCTTCTCAATCATATGAATACATCTATGGCAGATTGAAATTGGTTAGATCCCAATTCCTTGGCAATCCAATCTCTCTAATCACAATCAATATTGCCAATTCCTTGATCTAATTGTCATGAGAAGAGGTTAAGCATGATCTCTCATCCATAAGCCACACAAACTCTCAAGATCTCAATTCCTCCCGAATGGTATTGATTAAGAGAGTTGTGAGAGATAAAGCTTCAGTTCTAATTTCCATGATCCCCTTCCAAGGCTCACATGGAAATTCAATGGATCCAAACCCCCTTCTGAACTGAATGGATCAAATCAAAACAGAAGTTATCTCTTAGCTGCCCAAGCAGATTGAGAGGAAGAAGAATTTCATTCAATTCGTATGAATTACAATAGAGCTCTTTCCCCTAATGAAGTTGGGGTTTGATTGAGAACACTTTCAGAAAAACTAAATTTCATGAAAGTAAATCAAACTGATTATGAACGGAAATGTAAAATTGCAGAAGAACAGAAGTGTGATAACGAAAAATTCACACCCCATTCAAAAATTGGTGAATTAGTTCTTTTGGCAAGCGCACCAAAATTATCGTCAAGTAATAACCCACAGTAGAGTGAGATCGTATCCAAAGAGATTGGCAAATTCAAGCAGTTTTAATTAATTGATGAATTAGTCAAGCAGATCAATAAGATTGTGAAGTCTAGAATTGTAAATGACATAAATGTAAATGACTAGAATATAAAGAAAAGCAATAAAATGCAGAAATAGAAATGACAAAATGTAAAGTGCAGAATCATAAATGACTTGAATGTAAATGGGGATGGGGAATTGCTGAATATAAAATTAAGCTGTAAAGAAATGGATAGATAAGAATGGGGAAATTCATTGAGATTGGGAGATGTTGTCTCTTTGGATCAAATGTAGCTTATATTCTCTTCAATCATGCAATTCATTGACCTCTTGGCAATCATGATTGATTGAGCCCCAATCCCTTGGTGACTCAATCTCTCAGATCTTGATCAATAGCCAATTCCTTGGTCTAATTGCTCAGAAAGAGAGATATGCTTGGTCCCTGATTATACCACATACCATTATAGGTCCAAGTAGAGGGAGGATTATATGTCACATATCCAAACACCGAAACCCAGATTCTACTCAAGTGTGGAAAGGATTTCAAGCATGGTTTCATGTTTCCTTTCCCAAGGTTCCCATGAAACCCAATTGCATTCAATCTCTTTCCCAAGATAATTGAACACTAAGCATTAAGAACGAAATTCTTTCTAGCAAATCAAAGAGAAGATGAAGAGAAGAAGAATTTTACTATTATCAATCCATCAAGTACAACAGAGCTCCCTCTCTCAATAAGAGGGAAGTTATCTACTCATAGCTCAAAAAGTACTCAAAAGTGAAGTGTAAAAGTGGATCTAAAACTGACTGCTCAACCCCCTTATTCAGTACTCCTTGGGGGTATTTATACTACTCCTAGTAAAATAAAAAAATTACAAAACTGAAAAAAGAAAAATTACATTTTGGAGGGAAAAGAAGCTCAATAAGTGTGATC
Organism: Arachis hypogaea; assembly: GCF_003086295.3. NCBI lineage: Eukaryota > Viridiplantae > Streptophyta > Magnoliopsida > Fabales > Fabaceae > Arachis > Arachis hypogaea. The sequence continues at coordinate 56,643,827 of NC_092051.1, forward strand.
TCCCAGCTGGCGTGTAATTGGCGCTCTAGTGGGCCCCAGAAGTAGATTTTAGCACTAAAAAGACTGTTTTACCCATACTGGTCATTTGTTTAGTATTTAAGGGATTAGATTTATGTTATTCACACAGAATTAGGAGGACGCACATCATATTTCATTTATCAATGTATTTTCTATCAGTATGAGTTTCTAAACCTCCTAGGTTGAGGGGAGGAGCCCTGCTGAGTCCTGTGAATTCATAAAAGTATTACTGTTTCTCTTCGATTCATGTTTGATATATTTCTAAGATGTATACTCGTTCTTCAACATGGTGGATAGGATGATCAGTGACAATCAGCTCTGTTCATTATACTAGGACTGTGTGCCTGACAACCACCCGTGTCTACTTGGGTTCATGTGAATACATGACTGGAAAGCACGAACTGTCAGCTTGATTATACATCTCTCAGACGGCTAATCCACAACTTTATTGGGGACCTCTCGAGACACCAGCTCAACTGATTTTTGGGGAGATTAAGGTCTCTGTGGTAGAGGCTAGAACCCAAAGAAGCAGCATTCTCTGATCCGGAAGATTCGACCTTGTCTGTGGCATTTTGAGTAGGATCGCCAGGAGAATCAATTGCTAGAGCTTCACCCTTGTTCAGATTGGATGACCACGACCAATGGTGTTTGATCTAAAATAGAGGAGATTGATGACCACATCCCATGGCATTGATCACATACAGCCTGCCATTGAAGAAATCACTCACAAGCAAAGGAGACAGTAATACTGATTCCAGGGCATCTTGGCCAGTTTCATTGACCTTTTCTTTACTGTTTTTAAGGTAGTTTCATGCATTTCTTTAGGAAATAAGCTAGTTTTGGGTAGATATTCACCTACACCTTGATTCAAGCATACATTGTGCATTTTACATTATTTCATGAGGATTTTGCATGAATTTAGTGACAAATTGTATGCTGCATTACCCATGACTTGGACTAGAACTTTGATGCACTCTGTTGCTTGATTTCAGGACCAAAGGAAGCAAGGAAAGGGAGGTAACTTGCAAAGTAAATGAGAAAAGTAATTGCTAATAACACTCTCAAAGCCATCATTGCCCACGTTAAGAGTCACGTTAACTAAGTTAACGTGCACTCTAACGTGGAGAAGGGAAGTTGAGCCAACGTTAGTGACACTTAACATTGTCACTAACGTTGGCAAACACTCATGAGTGGCCACGTTAGAGCCCACGTTAACCTAGTTAACGTGGCCTCTAACGTTAAAGGGGGAAGAGAAGCCAACGTTAATGACATTCAACATTGTCACTAACGTTGGCCTAAGGATGCAACACACCACATTAACTCCCACGTTAACTTGGTTAACGTGGGAGCTAACGTAAGAAGTGAGAGTTGTCGACAACGTTAGTGACACTCAACATCGTCACTAACGTTGGAAGAAACCACACAACCCCCCAAGGAGCCACGTTAACTTCCACGTTAACTTAGTTAACGTGGAAGCTAACGATGAGGAATGAATGATGAGCCAACGTTAGTGACACTCAACATTGTCACTAACGTTGGGATGGCTAAGAATGGCCACGTTAGAAGCCACGTTAACCTTGTTAACGTGGACTCTAACGTGAGATCTAGGGGCACATTGGAACGTTAGTGACAATGTTGAGTGTCACTAACGTTCTCGAAGTTTGGCAAAGCCACGTTAGAAGCCACGTTAACCTAGTTAACCTAGTTAACGTGGGCTTTAACGTGAAGCAAAAAGGGGCACACTGGAACGTTAGTGACCATAACCCTCTCAATACTTGATTTGGGATGGGTATGCGACTATAACCCTCTCAATACTTGATTTGGGAAATGCATGTGGTATAATCAGTGACCATACTTCATCTCTTCTCATGAGCAATTTACCAAGGAATTGGCTATTGATCAAGACTTGAGAGATTGAATTGCAAGAAATTGTAATTCAATCAATTAAGATTGCCAAGGAGATCAATGGGTGCATTGATTGAGGAAGAGATGAAAATAAACTTGATCAGGAGAATTGCAACATCTCCTAAGCCCAATGAACTCCCCATCTCTGATCTTACCCATTCTCTTTAATTTCTGCTATTTACTTTTATGAGCAAATCCCCCATTCCCATTTACAATTCTGCAATTTATCTTCAGTCATTTACTTCCAGTCCTTTAATTCTAGCATTTACTTTTCTGTTATTTACATTCCCGCCAATTTATTTTCTGCAACTCTCAACCCAAATTCTGGATTCGCTCAACTAGAACATTCTTCTAATTAAAGTTGCTTGATCAATCAATCCCTGTGGGATTCGACCTCACTCTATTATGAGTTTTTACTTGACGACAAATTCGGTACACTTGCCGAAGGGAGATTTGTTGAGAGACAAGTTTTCCGTGCATCAAGTTTATGGCGCCGTTGCCGGGGATTGATTATTCATCAACAATGATTAAATTGGAAGATCACTAGATTGAGCATTTTTATTTTGTGAATTTTATTTTCTATTTGAGTGATTTACTTTTTGTTTTAGTTAAACTTCTTCCCTTCCCCCTCTACTCTTTTGTTTTTCTTTGTTATTTTTAATTCTGTTTGCTAACCCACTAACTGTTTGATATATTGCATCACCCACAACTAACAGTAATTCTAACACAAATACTTTCTGCACCTATCTTTTCTTGCTTGCACTTGATGGTTGTATGACAGGGTGAAAAAGCGGGGCTTCAACTTCCTTCGATTCTGAACCTGAGAGGACCTTCCTTAGATTAAGGAGGGAGGCAAGAGGAAAGAAAGTGGTTGGTGCTGAGGAAGAAGAGGAATTCTTTGAAATAAACATGGAAGACAACATGGAAAACCATCATGAAGAAGAGGATCACAACCATGGGGGAGGAAGTAGAGCAAATCATGCTGGGGAGGATAGAAGAGTTTTGGGCTCTTACATCAATCCAAACCCAGGCAATTGTGGAAGTAGCATCCAAAAGCCAACAATCCATGCCAACAACTTTGAACTTAAACCACAGCTCATCACCCTTGTTCAGAACAACTGTTCGTTTGGAGGAGGTGTTCAAGAAGACCCCAATCAACATTTGACCACCTTCCTGAGAATATGTGACACAGTGAAGTCTAATGGTGTTCATCCTAATACCTATAGACTGCTCTTGTTTCCATTCTCACTTAGGGACAAAGCAGCCAAGTGGCTGGAATCTTTCCCAAGGGAAAGCTTGACAACTTGGGAAGACGTGGTGAACAAATTTTTAGCAAGATTTTACCCTCCTCAACGAATCAACAGGCTGAGAGCTGAGGTCCAAACTTTCAGGCAACAAGATGGTGAGACTCTATATGAAGCATGGGAGAGGTTCAAGGACTTAACAAGGAGGTGTCCACCTGACATATTCAACGAATGGGTGCAGCTGCACATTTTCTATGAAGGACTCTCTTATGAGTCAAAGAAGGCCGTAGACCATTCATCTGGAGGATCTTTGAACAAGAAAAAGACTATTGAGGAAGCCATAGATGTTATTGAAACAGTAGCAGAGAATGATTACTTCTATGCTTTCGAAAGAGGGAACACAAGAGGAGTAATGGAGCTAAACAACGTAGATGCTCTGTTGGCCCAAAACAAGCTCATTACCCAGTAGCTGGCTGACCTCACTAAGAAGATGGAGATGAACCAAGTAGCAGCAATCTCTACTTCATCAACAACCCAAGAAGGAGTGAATGAAGAAGCAGAGGGGAGTCAGGAGCAAGCCAACTACATTGGGAATTCACCAAGGAAAAACTATGATCCATACTCCAAGACCTACAACCCTGGATGGAGAAACCACCCAAACTTTAGGTGGGGAAGTGAGCAAGATCAAAACTAAGACCAGAGACGTTACAACTCCAACAACAACACTTCTCCACACGCCTATCAAAACCAAAACAGCATATCTGCTCCGAATCACCCATCAATTGATGACAAGCTCTCTAAGATCGAAACCTTAATTGAAGGAGTATGCAAAGACATTCGAAACAGTAAAGCATTCAGAGAGGAAGTGTAGTCAAACATGCAGAATCAAAATGCTGCCATCAAGAAACTGGAGACACAAATCAGCTATCTGTTTAAGCAGCTTCCTAACCACAACTTTTGCTATGATGCCTATTCAAGCAAAAGGGAGGAGTGTCAAGCTATCACACTTAGGAGTGGAAAGGAACTGAAGGAACGTCCCCAAAAACCACAAGAAGAAGGCTCAAATGAAAAGGGAGAAGAGCAAGATGGAGTTCAACCTCCCACGCCAAGTCTGCAGAAAGAAAAAGGGATACCACAACTGAACATCTCAAGAGCTCCATATCCCCAGCTATTGAAGAAAAGGGAAGATGACAACCAGTTCTTGAGATTTTTGGAAATCTTCAAGAAGCTACAAATCAACATACCCTTTGCTGAAGCCATAGAACAAATGCCACTCTATGCCAAGTTTTTGAAGGAGCTAATGACTAAGAAGAGAAGCTGGAAGAACAATGAGACAGTGATACTAACCGAAGAGTGTAGTGCTATCATTCAGCAAAAACTACCCCAGAAATTGAAGGATCCTGGGAGTTTTCAGATCCCTTGTATTATAGGAGAAATCACAGTGGAGAAGGCTCTTTATGACTTAGGGGCCAGCATCAATTTGATGTCAGTAGCTATGATGAGAAAGATAAAAATTGAGGAGGCTAAACCAACAAAAATGGCCCTACAACTGGCAGACCGATCATTCAAATTCCCTCACGGGATAGTAGAGGATTTGCTGGTAAAAGTGGGAGATTTCATATTTCCAGCAGATTTTGTGGTGCTGGACATGCAGGAGGACGCCAAGACCTCCATCATCTTGGGAAGGCCATTCTTGGCCACTGCTGGAGCTGTCATTGATGTTCAGAAGGGTGACCTCACCCTGAGATTACACAATGAAAAGATGACATTCAATGTGTTCAAGGCCATGAGTTACCCACCCGAACAATTAGGGGAATGCATGAGGTTAGATGCACTTGAGGAGGAAGTGCAGGAGAATTTTGAAGAAGAAGAACCTGAAGAGGATGAGAGATTGGTGGAGGAAGAATCTGAATCAAGTGAAGAGGTGGCCACAGCAGAAATACATATACCAGATGCACCAAAGGAAGGGAACGAAAAGTCAGAAGCACCCAAACTTGAACTCAAAGCACTGCCACCCACTCTCAAATATGCATATCTAGGAGAAAATGAAAACTACCCAGTGATCATAAATTCATCCCTCAATCAAGATCAAGAGGACGAGCTACTCAAGGTGCTGCGGAGCATAAGGATGCCATTGGATGGACCCTTGCTGACTTGAAGGGAATCAGTTCAGCCATATGCATGCATAAAATACTATTAGAAGATGATGCCAAGCCATCCATTCAATCCCAAAGAAGGCTGAACCCAATCATGAAGGAAGTGGTACAGAAAGAGGTTATGAAGCTTTGGCAAGGAGGGGTCATATACCCAATTTCGGACAGCCCTTGGGTTAGCCCCATACATGTTGTGCCCAAGAAGGGAGGAATCACTGTGGTTACCAATGAGAAGAATGAGCTCATACCTACAAGGACTGTCACAGGATGGCGGATGTGCATAGACTACAGAAAACTCAATGAGGCTACACGAAAGGACCATTTTCCCCTTCCATTCATGGATCAGATGTTGGAAAGACTTGCAGGGCACGCATATTATTGTTTTCTCGACGGTTATTCAGGATATAACCAAATAGTGGTTGATCCGAGAGACCAAGAGAAAACCTCATTCACTTGTCCGTATGGAGTGTTTGCTTATAGGCACATGCCATTTGGGTTATGTAATGCTCCTGCAACTTTCCAACGCTGCATGCTTTCTATCTTTTCAGATATGATAGAAAAATTTATTGAAGTTTTTATGGATGATTTCTCGGTATTCGGAGATTCCTTTCCTAGTTGCCTACATCACCTCGCCTTGGTATTGAAAAGATGCCAAGAGACCAATTTGGTCTTGAACTGGAAAAAATGCCACTTCATGGTGACAGGAAGAATAGACCTTGGTCACGAGGTCTCTCACCAAGGCATTGAGGTTGATAGAGCTAAAGTAGAACTTATTGAAAAACTACCCCCACCCAGTGATGTCAAGGCAATTAGGAGTTTTTTAGGGCATGCTGGTTTTTACAGAAGGTTCATTAAAGATTTTTCAAAGATAGACAAGCCCTTAAGCAATCTCCTTGTATCTGATACACCATTTATCTTTGATGAAATATGCATGCTAGCATTTGCACATTTGAAAATGAGGTTATCCTCTGCTCCTATCATCTCCCCACCTGATTGGAACTTACCATTTGAATTGATGTGTGATGCATCTGATTTTGCAGTTGGGGCAGTGTTAGGACAAAGGAAAGATAACTTAGTTTGTGTGATATACTATGCTAGCAAAGTCCTTAATGAAACTCAAAGAAATTATACCACAACTGAAAAGGAGTTGCTAGCAATAGTTTTTGCATTTGACAAATTTAGATCATACCTCATTGGTGCTAAAGTGATTGTCTTTACAGATCACACAGCACTTAAATATTTGTTTGCCAAGTAAGAATCAAAGCCAAGACTAATAAGGTGGATCTTACTGTTGCAGGAATTTGATATTGAAATCAGAGACAAGAAAGGAGTGGAGAACAGGGTGGCAGATCACCTATCCAGAATCCCTCATGATCAAGGTGGAGGAAATGATACAAATGTGAATGAACTCTTCCCCGATGAGCAGTTGATGATAGTTCAAAAAGCACCATGGTTTGCAGATATTGCAAATTTCAAGGCAACTGGGGTATTACCTCCAGGGATCAATAAACATCAAAAAAGGAAGCTCATGAATGATGCAAAATACTTTGTCTGGGACGAGCCATATCTCTTCAAGAAATGTTCAGATGAAATCCTTAGAAGATGTGTTTCGGAAGAAGAAGGAAGAGAAGTTCTGTGGAATTGCCACAGTTCATGTTATGGCGGGCACTTTGGAGGGACAGAACTGCCGCAAAGGTGTTACAAAGCAGATTCTTTTGGCCCACCCTTTTCAAGGATGCCAAGGAACTAGTAAAAAGCTGCAATGAATACCAAAGATCTGGAAACCTGCCCAAAAGAAACGCCATGCCACAAATTTTCATCTTGGAACTGGAACTGTTTGATGTGTGGGGAATAGATTTCATGGGACCATTCCCAACCTCATATGCAAACAAGTACATCCTGGTAGCAGTGGATTATGTTTCCAAGTGGGTAGAGGCAATGGCAACCCCAACTAATGATAACAAGGTAGTCATGAACTTCCTCAGGAAAAATATCTTTAGCCGGTTTGGAGTCCCAAGATGCCTCATCAGTGACGGAGGGAGCCACTTTTGTAACAAACCACTAGAAGCTCTCCTCCTACGATATGGGGTAAAACACAAAGTAGCCACACCTTACCATCCTCAAACAAGTGGGCAAACTGAGATATCCAACAGAGAGCTGAAGAGGATCCTGGAAAAGACTGTGGGTGCATCTAGAAAGGATTAGTCAAAGAAGTTGGATGATGCTCTTTGGGCATACAGAACAGCATTCAAAACTCCACTTGGAATGTCTCCATATCAACTGGTCTATGGGAAGGCTTGTCATTTACCACTGGAGCTGGAGCACAAAGCTCTCTGGGCTATCAAGATACTAAATTTTGACAGCATTGCTGCTGGTGCAAAAAGGATCTTACAGCTGCAAGAGATGGAGGAATTCAGGTCACAAGCCTATGAAAACACTAAGATGTATAAAGAAAAAGCAAAGAGAAAACATGACATGCATCTTGCGCCCAGAAGTTTTGAAAAGGGGGAGCGAGTACTCCTTTACAATTCTAAATTAAGGCTGTTCCCAGGAAAACTCAAGTCAAGGTGGTCCGGACCTTTCATGGTTACGAAAGTATCACCATATGGCCACATCGAAATCATGGATGAAGGTTCAGAGAGGACTTTTACAGTGATGGACAAAGACTCAAGCATTATCTGGGCAACATGGGGGAAAACCCCAGAGTAAAGTACCATCTCAAGTAATTAAGGACTCGTCGAGCTAGCGACGATAAAAGAGCGCTCTGTTGGGAGGCAACCCAACCTCAGGTAGTTTCACTTTCATCTTTATTTCAATAAAAAAATCACAAGTCATTTCCCCTGTATTGTAAGGAACTAAGTTTGGTGTTCCACACCAGAACAATCCAAGAGTGATGGTGTAATTCTAAGTTTGGTGTTCCACCAAAGGACATTGGTTAGAATTACACTCCACTCCAGAAGAACATTGCTAGCTCCATCCAATCAAGAGAAACCACTTAGATATAGTTAGACTATATGTTATCATTGTTTTGTTGACAACAAGATATGGGGTTCTCTGCATATGTGCAATGTTTGGACTGGGCAAGGAACTAAGTTTGGTGTTCACACACCAAATTGAGTTCAAAAAGCACCAGCATACATGCAAGCTAACTATGTCTCAAGTGCTTTGGGAACAAGCAACTTCCAGTAACCTTGCAGGAACCTTGTGAGGAAATGGTGCACTTCCACCCAAAGAAGCTAGGCAGCAAAAACTAGGATGATGACAAAGAGAGAGGGCAACCAGAAATCATCACCCAAAGGTTGTATTGTTACTTAATTCCATTGTATTCAGAATTGTTGAAAGTTGGAAGTCCGAATGCACTTTTGATTTGTAGTTACTCGTAGTTGAACCCTTTTTAAATTCTGTCTTTTAAGTTCTGAATAGGTCTATGTGTGCTAGTCTTTATGTCACTGCATCCTCCTTAACTTACTTGTATGTTTGTCCCTTTTTAATCAAATGAAGAGAGAATGTTCATGTTTTAAAAGACCAGAGTGGAATTCACACTATGGAGTACATTCATGAGTTTGTCGTATGATCATAAGTTAGCTAAGTTGGTTCAACCATAAGGTGGGATGACAACTATCTGGCCTGAATACTTTGCTTTGAATATACTCATGAGACTAAGTATATGACAAGATCCTAATAAGAGAAAGAGAAAAGAATAATGAAAGTGGAAAAATAAAAGAAAAAGAGTAAGCAATAAGGCTAGGCACCAATGGTTTTGATCTTAAGATATGTGTCTGTGGTGTTCCTGTGTGAGGGATCTACTTGGATGAATAAGCTCTAAGGGGTGCTTTATCACCTGGTAACTTGGGTTAACTAACCCGGAATTATCAGCTGAAAGTCCATTATCAAGAGTAACCCTCACCACAGAGCATTTAGTAACCCAAAGAGGTGCTGGACACCAAGGTCTCAAGAAAGAAAATAAATGAACTATATGCCTGTGGTGTGTATGTATGGGGGAGAGACTTGAGGGAGTAAGTCCTTAGGGGTGCTTCAACACCTAGCACCTTGAACCAACTGGTTCGGGAGTGTTGGCTGAAAGCTTATCTTAAAAAGTTGCCCCCTTACAGAGCACTTAGCCTAAGAACACCAATAAGCTCTGAAATGACAATAAAGGGATCAATGAATAAAAGTCTCATGGGATGTAAGCAAAGTGAGTGTTTTAAGACATGATAAAGGTCTGAAAGCCAGGAATGAACCTAAGTTGCTATGCATGAAACCACCATAAAATCAGTGATATGACTTCCACAAGAATGACTCATTCCTCTGGATATTCCATTCATCATTCTCTTGTTCCAGTACTTGCTTAGTGGTGCACGAATTGTGAATCACACTTTTCACAACGCGTACCACTAACCAGCAAGTGCACTGGGTCGTCCAAGTAATACCTTACGTATGAAAGGGTCGAATCCCACGGAGATTGTTAGTTTGAGTACAAGATTTAAAATTTTTAGATCTAATGCTCCTTGTTTTCGAAAAATTTGGAGGGAAAACACCAAGGAACACCAAACTTAAAAATTTTAAGATCAAGACACAAGGAAAACTCAAGAACACTTTGAAGACTCACAAGAACACAAGAACATGAAGAAAGAACACCAAACTTAAAATTTTTAGAAAACCAAACCAAAATTTTCGAAAACCAAAGGGAAATCAACAAGAAAACACCAAACTTTAAGTTTGGCACAAAATTTAATAGAGAAAATATTATTTATGAAAAAGAAGGTTTTGAAAAGAATATAAAAGACTCTAACCCAATTACCAAGAACACAGATTAACGCTCTAGCCAAATGAGTTATGGGACTTTCAAAAATTTTAAGAAAGATTATTTTTGAAAACACCAAACTTAAAGTTTGGCACAGGATTTAATAGAAAAATTATTTTTGAAAAAGGTTTTAAAAAATATGATAGCCAATTATCATGAACATAAACACCACGTTCTAAATAACTGAGCTATAAGTTTAAAGTATTTTAACAAGGGATAAATAATAAAAGACTCTAAACCAAAAAAAAAGAAAGATTTTTCCTAATCTAAGCAACAGAATAATCCGTCAGTTGTTCAAACACGAACAATCCCCGGCAACGGCGCCAAAAACTTGGTGCATAAAATTGTTACTCTCTTACAATTTCGCACACATGACCAGCAAGTGCACTGGGTCGTCCAAGTAATACCTTACGTGAGTAAGGGTCGAATCCCACGGAGATTGTTGGTTTGAAGCAATCTATGGTTATCTTGTAAATCTTAGTCAGGAAGTCAATTATGTTTATCAGTTGAATTGTGAATGACTGAGAGAGCATAAATTAAAGGTTACTTGTTATGCAGTAATGGAGAATATGTTGGAGTTTTGGAGATGCTTTGTCTTCTGAATCTCTGCTTTCCTCTGTCTTCTGATTCACGCACGCACGTCCTCCTATGGCAAGCTGTGTGTTGGTGGATCACCGTTGTCAATGGCTACCTTCCATCCTTCCAGTGAAAACTACGCTCACGCGCTCTGTCACAGCACGGCTAATCACCGGTTGGTTCTCGATCCGGTTGGAATAGGATTTACTATCCTTTTGCGTCTGTCACTAACGCCCCTCCTTCAGGAGTTTGAAGCTCGTCACAGTCATTCAATCCTTGAATCCTACTCGGAATACCACAGACAAGGTTTAGACTTTCCGGATTCTCATGAATGCTGCCATCAGTTCTAGCTTATACCACGGAGATTCTGATTAAGAGATCTCAGAGATACTCATTCAATCGGATATAGAACGGAGGTGGTTGTCAGGCACACGTTCATGGGTTGAGGAAGGTGATGAATGTCACTGATCATCACCTTCATCACAGTTAAGCGCGAATGAACATCTTAGATAGGAACAAGCGTGTTTGAATAGAAAACAGAAATACTTGCATTAATTCATCGAGACACAGCAGAGCTCCTCACCCCCAACAATGGGGTTTAGAGACTCATGCCATCAGAGAATACAAAGTTTAGATCTGAAATGTCATGAGATACAAAATAAGTCTCTAAAAGTTGTTTAAATACTAAACTAGTAGCCTAGGGTTACAAAATATGAGTGGACTATGATGGATGATGCAGAGGTCCACTTCTGGGGCCCACTTGGTGTGTGCTGGGGCTGAGATTTAAGTGAGTCACGTGCAGAGGCCATTTGTGGAGTTGAACACCAGTTTTTATGCCAGTTTGGGCGTTCAACTCCAGTTTTTGATCCTTTTCTGGCGCTGGACGCCAGAATTGGGCAGAGAACTGGCGTTGAACGCCAGTTTACGTCGTCTATCCTTGTGCAAAGTATGGACTATTATATATTGCTGGAAAGCCCTGGATGTCTACTTTCCAATGCAATTGGAAGCATGCCATTTTGAGTTCTGTAGCTCCAGAAAATCCAATTTTAGTGCAGGGAGGTCAGAATCCAACAGCATTAGCAGTCCTTTTTCAGCCTGAATCAGATTTTTGCTCAGCTCCTTCAATTTCAGCCAGAAAAATACCTGAAATTACAGAAAAACACACAACTCATAGTAAAGTCCAGAAATATGAATTTTTCCTAAAAACTACTAGAAATAGACTAAAAACTAACTAAAACATACTCTAAACTATATGAAATTATCCCCAAAAAGCGTATAAAATATCCGCTCATCACAACACCAAACTTAAACTGTTGCTTGTCCTCAAGCAACTAGACAAATAAAATAGAAGACTAGTAGGTTGAGAAGCAATAATATCTCAGCGTTTCAAACGCCTGCAGGCACTCTGTGTCAAACACAAATGGCGTGTCAGCAGCTAGCAGATTGCTTAGAGGTTTTGCGATTTTTGAAAAATCCTTTATAAACCTCCTATAGAATCCTGCATGCCCCAAAAAGCTTCTGATTGCCTTAACATTGGCAGGTGGTGGTAATTTTTCAATTACCTCTATTTTTGCTTGATCCACCTCTATTCCCTTGTTTGAGATTTTATGCCCAAGAACAATTCCTTCAGTCACCATGAAGTGACACTTTTCCCAGTTTAAAACTAGGTTGGTTTCTTGGCATCTTTTCAGAACAAGTTTTAGGTGATCAAGACAGGAGCTGAATGAGTCTCCATATACTGAGAAGTCATCCATGAAGACTTCCAGAAATTTTTCCACCATATCAGAGAAAATAGAGAGCATGCATCTCTGGAAGGTTGCAGGTGCATTGCATAGCCCAAAGGGCATCCTTCTATAAGCAAACACTCCGGATGGACATGTGAATGTTGTTTTCTCTTGATCCTGGGGATCTACTGCAATCTGGTTATAGCCTGAGTAGCCATCCAAAAAGCAGTAATAATCATGACCTGCTAGTCTCTCTAGCATCTGGTCTATGAATGGTAAAGGAAAATGATCCTTTCTGGTGGCTGTATTGATCCTTCTATAGTCAATACACATGCGCTACCCTGTAACTGTTCTTGTGGGAACCAGTTCATTTTTTTCATTATGAATCACTGTCATGCCTCCTTTTTTTGGGACGACTTAAACAGGACTCACCCAGGGGCTATCAGAAATAGGATAAATAATCCCAGCCTCTAGTAATTTGGTGACCTCTTTCTGCACCACTTCCTTCATGGCTGGATTTAGCCTCCTCTGTGGTTGAACCACTGGTTTGGCATTATCCTCCAATAGGATTTTGTGCATGCATCTAGCTGGGCTTATGCCCTTAAGGTCACCTATGGACCACCCAAGAGCTGTCTTGTGTGTCCTTAGCACTTGAATAAGTGCTTCCTCTTCCTGTGATATTAAAGCAGAGCTTATGATCACTGGAAAAGTGTCACCTTCTCCCAGAAATGCGTATTTCAAGGATGATAGTAGTGGCTTGAGCTCGGGTTTAGGAGGTTTTTCCTCTTTCAGAAGAAAGTTCAGAGGCTCTTTCATGTCCTCTGAATCCTCCAAATCAGGCTGAACATCTTTAAAGATGTCTTCCAACTCTGATTCGAGACTCTCAGCCATGTTGATCTCTTCTACCAAAGAGTCAATGAGATCAACTTTCATGCAGTCTGTTGATGTGTCTGGATGCTGCATGGCTTTGACAGCGTTCAACTTAAACTCATCATCATTGACTCTCAGGGTTATTTCCCCCTGTTGGACATCAATGAGGGATCGTCCAGTTGCTAGGAAGGGTCTTCCTAGAATGAGAGTAGCACTCTTGTGCTCCTCCATTTCCAGCACAACAAAGTCAGTGGGAACGGCGAATGGCCCAACTCTGACAATCATGTCCTCAATCACGCCTGATGGGTATTTAGTGGAACCATCAGCAAGTTGGAGACATATCCGGGTTGGTTTAACTTCTTCAGTTAAGCCAAGCTTCCTGATAGTGGATGCAGGTATCAGGTTGATGCTTGCCCCAAGATCGCATAAAGCTGTCTTGGTGCAATCACCTTCTAATATGCATGGTATCAGAAAACTCCCAGGGTCTTTAAGCTTTTCAGGAAAGCTTTTCAGAATGACTGCACTGCATTCTTCAGTGAGGAGAACTCTTTCTGTTTCTCTCCACTCCTTTTTATGACTCAAGATCTCTTTCATGAACTTGGCATAAGAAGGTATTTGCTCAAGTGCCTCTGCAAATGGAATCTTTATTTCAAGAGTCCTTAGATAACCTGCAAAGCGAGCAAATTGCTTATCCTGCTCCTCTTTCCGGAGTTTTTGAGGATAAGGTATCTTGGCTTTATATTCCTCAACCTTAGTAGTTAAAGGAGCCTTTTTAGAGGGGTTATTATCAGCACTTGTGTGTGTCTGATCCCTCACTGGCAATTGAGTGCCAGAGTCAGAAGCTGGAGTGACGTTAGACGCCAGCTCACTGTCTGTTCCTGGCGCCTGAACGCCAGAAATGTACCCATTTTGGGCGTTCAACGCTGGATTCTGCCCCATTTGGGCGTTCAACGCCAGATTCTTGCCCATTTCTGGCATTGAACGCCAATCCTGCCTTGTTTCTGGCGCTGAACGCCAGTTTTGGGCATGGTCTGGGCGTTCAGCGCCAGCCTTCCACCCATTTTCTGGCGTTTTAGTGCCAGAATTATTTTTCCCTGGGCTCTTACTGTCCTCAGGTGAATCTTTGGTGGGTCGCTCATTTCTTGAATTTTTGATGCCTTGAGGTGGGGTATTTAATTTTTTCCCACTTCTTAATTGAACTGCTTGGCATTCTTCTGCTATTTGCCTTGATAGCTGCTGCTTTGTTTGCTTAAACTGTTCGTCCATATGTATATTAGCTATCCTTGTCTCCTGTAGCCTGTCTTTGAATTCAGCTAGCTGCTTTGTTAGAAAATCCAATTGCTGATTGAATTCAGCAGCTTGTTTTACAGTACTGAATTCATCAGTTACTGTTTTAACCTCTTCATTCATGGAAGGGTTGCTGCTTAGATACAGATGCTGATTCCTGGCAACTGTATCAATGAGCTCTTGAGCTTCTTCAATTGTCTTTCTCATGTGGATAGATCCACCAGCTGAGTAATCTAAAGACATCTGAGCTCCTTCTGCAAGCCCATAGTAGAAGATGTCTAACTGAACCCACTCTGAAAACATTTCAGAGGGGCATTTTCGTAGCATCTCTCTGTATCTCTCCCAGGCATCATAAAGAGATTCATTATCTCCTTGTTTAAAGCCTTGGATGTCCAGCCTTAGTTGTGTCATCCTTTTTGGAGGGAAATATTGATTCAGGAATTTTTCTGTCAGCTGTTTCCATGTTCTTATGCTGGCCTTAGGTTGGTTATTTAACCACCTCTTGGCTTGATCTTTTACAGCAAATGGAAACAGTAATAGTCTGTAGACATCCTGATCTATTTCCTTGTCATGTACTGTGTCAGCAATTTGTAAAAATTGTGCCAGAAACTCTGTAGGTTCTTCCTGTGGAAGACCGGAATACTGGCAACTTTGCTGCACCATGATAATGAGCTGAGGATTCAACTCAAAGCTACTGACTCCAATGGAGGGTATGCAGATGCTACTTCCATATGAAGCAGTAGAGGGGTTAGAATATGACCCCAGAGTCCTCCTGGACTGTTCATTTCCACTTATGTCCATGACGGATCTATGGATATAACTTGGACTGATTTACCTTTTTATTTATTTTATTTTATAAGAAGTAAATACTTAAATAAAATAAAATAACTAAAAAGAATTTGAATTTTGAAGTTAAAAAAAAATTTATTTTTCGTTTATAAAAAAAAGAAATTAATTAGTTAAAAAAAAGAAATTTTTTTGAAAAAGAGGGAAGATATTTTCGAAAATTAGAGAGAGGGAGAGTTAGTTAGGTGGTTTTGAAAAAGTTAAGAAACAAACAAAAAGTTAGTTGGTTAGTTGAAACAAATTTTGAAAAGATAAGAAGTTAGGAAGTTAGAAGAGATATTTTGAAAAGATATTTTTGAATTTAGTGAGGAGAGAGAAAAACAATAAGATAGTACAAGATTTAAAATTTTTAGATCTAATGCTCCTTGTTTTCGAAAAATTTGGAGGGAAAACACCAAGGAACACCAAACTTAAAAATTTTAAGATCAAGACACAAGGAAAACTCAAGAACACTTTGAAGACTCACAAGAACACAAGAACATGAAGAAAGAACACCAAACTTAAAATTTTTAGAAAACCAAACCAAAATTTTCGAAAACCAAAGGGAAATCAACAAGAAAACACCAAACTTTAAGTTTGGCACAAAATTTAATAGAGAAAATATTATTTATGAAAAAGAAGGTTTTGAAAAGAATATAAAAGACTCTAACCCAATTACCAAGAACACAGATTAACGCTCTAGCCAAATGAGTTATGGGACTTTCAAAAATTTTAAGAAAGATTATTTTTGAAAACACCAAACTTAAAGTTTGGCACAGGATTTAATAGAAAAATTATTTTTGAAAAAGGTTTTAAAAAATATGATAGCCAATTATCATGAACATAAACACCACGTTCTAAATAACTGAGCTATAAGTTTAAAGTATTTTAACAAGGGATAAATAATAAAAGACTCTAAACCAAAAAAAAAGAAAGATTTTTCCTAATCTAAGCAACAGAATAATCCGTCAGTTGTTCAAACACGAACAATCCCCGGCAACGGCGCCAAAAACTTGGTGCATAAAATTGTTACTCTCTTACAATTTCGCACACATGACCAGCAAGTGCACTGGGTCGTCCAAGTAATACCTTACGTGAGTAAGGGTCGAATCCCACGGAGATTGTTGGTTTGAAGCAATCTATGGTTATCTTGTAAATCTTAGTCAGGAAGTCAATTATGTTTATCAGTTGAATTGTGAATGACTGAGAGAGCATAAATTAAAGGTTACTTGTTATGCAGTAATGGAGAATATGTTGGAGTTTTGGAGATGCTTTGTCTTCTGAATCTCTGCTTTCCTCTGTCTTCTGATTCACGCACGCACGTCCTCCTATGGCAAGCTGTGTGTTGGTGGATCACCGTTGTCAATGGCTACCTTCCATCCTTCCAGTGAAAACTACGCTCACGCGCTCTGTCACAGCACGGCTAATCACCGGTTGGTTCTCGATCCGGTTGGAATAGGATTTACTATCCTTTTGCGTCTGTCACTAACGCCCCTCCTTCAGGAGTTTGAAGCTCGTCACAGTCATTCAATCCTTGAATCCTACTCGGAATACCACAGACAAGGTTTAGACTTTCCGGATTCTCATGAATGCTGCCATCAGTTCTAGCTTATACCACGGAGATTCTGATTAAGAGATCTCAGAGATACTCATTCAATCGGATATAGAACGGAGGTGGTTGTCAGGCACACGTTCATGGGTTGAGGAAGGTGATGAATGTCACTGATCATCACCTTCATCACAGTTAAGCGCGAATGAACATCTTAGATAGGAACAAGCGTGTTTGAATAGAAAACAGAAATACTTGCATTAATTCATCGAGACACAGCAGAGCTCCTCACCCCCAACAATGGGGTTTAGAGACTCATGCCATCAGAGAATACAAAGTTTAGATCTGAAATGTCATGAGATACAAAATAAGTCTCTAAAAGTTGTTTAAATACTAAACTAGTAGCCTAGGGTTACAAAATATGAGTGGACTATGATGGATGATGCAGAGGTCCACTTCTGGGGCCCACTTGGTGTGTGCTGGGGCTGAGATTTAAGTGAGTCACGTGCAGAGGCCATTTGTGGAGTTGAACACCAGTTTTTATGCCAGTTTGGGCGTTCAACTCCAGTTTTTGATCCTTTTCTGGCGCTGGACGCCAGAATTGGGCAGAGAACTGGCGTTGAACGCCAGTTTACGTCGTCTATCCTTGTGCAAAGTATGGACTATTATATATTGCTGGAAAGCCCTGGATGTCTACTTTCCAATGCAATTGGAAGCATGCCATTTTGAGTTCTGTAGCTCCAGAAAATCCAATTTTAGTGCAGGGAGGTCAGAATCCAACAGCATTAGCAGTCCTTTTTCAGCCTGAATCAGATTTTTGCTCAGCTCCTTCAATTTCAGCCAGAAAAATACCTGAAATTACAGAAAAACACACAACTCATAGTAAAGTCCAGAAATATGAATTTTTCCTAAAAACTACTAGAAATAGACTAAAAACTAACTAAAACATACTCTAAACTATATGAAATTATCCCCAAAAAGCGTATAAAATATCCGCTCATCACTTAGGGACAAGCAAGCTTTAAGTTTGGTGTTGTAATGCCAGGGCATCTTGGCCAGTTTCACTGACCTTTTCTTTACTATTTTTAGGGGAGTTTCATGCATTTCTTTAGGAAATAAGCTAGTTTTGGGTAGATATTCACCTACACCTTGATTCAAGCATACATTGTGAATTTTACATTATTTCATGAGGATTTTGCATGAATTTAGTGACAAATTGTATGCTGCATTACCCATGACTTGGACTAGAACTTTGATGCACTCTGTTGCTTGATTTCAAGACCAAAGGAAGCAAGGAAAGGGAGGTAACTTGCAAAGTTAATGAGAAAAGTGATTGCCAATAACACTCTCAAAGCCATCATTGTCCACGTTAAGAGTCACGTTAACTAAGTTAACGTGCACTCTAACGTGGAGAAGGGAAGTTGAGCCAACGTTAGTGACACTTAACATTGTCACTAACGTTGGCAAACACTCGTGAGTGGCCACGTTAGAGCCCACGTTAACCTAGTTAACGTGGCCTCTAACGTTAAAGGGGGAAGAGAAGCCAACGTTAGTGACATTCAACATTGTCACTAACGTTGGCCTAAGGATGCAACACACCACGTTAACTCCCACGTTAACTTGGTTAACGTGGGAGCTAACGTAAGAAGTGAGAGTTGTCGACAACGTTAGTGACACTCAACATCGTCACTAACGTTGAAAGCAACCACACAACCCCCCAAGGAGCAACGTTAACTTCCACGTTAACTTAGTTAACGTGGAAGCTAACGATGAGGAATGAATGATGAGCCAACGTTAGTGACACTCAACATTGTCACTAACGTTGGGATGGCTAAGAATGGCCACGTTAGAAGCCATGTTAACCTAGTTAACGTGGACTCTAACGTGAGATCTAGGGGCACATTGGAACGTTAGTGACAATGTTGATTGTCACTAACGTTCTCGAAGTTTGGCAAAGCCACGTTAGAAGCCACGTTAACCTAGTTAACGTGGGCTTTAACGTGAAGCAAAAAGATGCACACTGGAACGTTAGTGACAATGTTGAGTGTCACTAACGTTCTCAAAGGTTGGCAAGGCCACGTTAGAAGCCACGTTAACCTAGTTAACGTGGGCTCTAACGTGAGGCAAAGGGGTACATTGGAACGTTAGTGAAAATGTTAAGTGTCACCAACGTTCTCGAACTTATACTTTCACTAAATGTTAACACCCCTAACGCCCTGAGCTAAAGTCTCTGCCCACTTAGCACTTTTTCTCTGCAAGTAAAGCCAAGCCCAAATGAAGAAAAGAATTGCTTCAAACTCAAGATCCAAAGGCCCAAGACTTGAAGAGCAAACTAGAAGCTGAGAAGAGTAGTATATATAGGAGTAGCTTTGAATTGTTAAAGGAGTTCTGGAGGCAAAAAAATGAGAACTACTCTCTGTATTTTACTTTCTCTGCATTTTCTAGTTTTATGATGTATTCTCCATCTTTGTTTTCATTTTCTAGAGCTACGAACAACTAAACCCATTTCATTGGGTTAGGGAGCTCTGTTGTAATTTGATGGATCAATACTAATTTTCATTATTCTTCTTCTATCTTTTCTCTTGATTTTACTTGAAAGCTTTCGATCTTCATCCCATTGAGTAGTTATCTTGGAAAAGAAGCTATTCAAACTTGGATCTCTTTTGAACCTTGAAAGAGGAATGAAGAGATCAAGCTAGACATGCTTTCTCATGTTGGACCAAATTGGGTTTGGATGGGTATGTGACTATAACCCTCTCAATACTTGATTTGGGAAATGCATGTGGTATAATCAGTGGCCATACTTCATCTCTTCTCATGAGCAATTGACCAAGGAATTGGCTATTGATCAAGACTTGAGAGATTGAATTGCAAGAAATTGTAATTCAATCAATTAAGATTGCCAAGGAGATCAATGAGTGCATTGATTGAGGAAGAGATGAAAATGAACTTGATCTGGAGAATTGCAACATCTCCTAAGCCCAATGAACTCCCCATCTTTGATCTTACCCATTCTCTTTAATTTCTGCCATTTACTTTTATGAGCAAATCCCCCATTCCCATTTACGATTCTGCAATTTATCTTCAGTCATTTACTTCCAGTCCTTTAATTCTAGCATTTACTTTTCTGTTATTTACATTCCCGCCATTTTATTTTCTGCAACTCTCAACCCAAATTCTAGATTCGCTCAACTAGAACATTCTTCTAATTAAATTTGCTTGATCAATCAATCCCTGTGGGATTCGACCTCACTCTATTGTGAGTTTTTACTTGACAACAAATTCGGTACACTTGCCGAAGGGAGATTTGTTGAGAGACAAGTTTTCCGTGCATTAAATACCAAAGTTAATCCAAAAAGACAAAGCAACTCCAATCCTTAACCATATTCCTATTACTGATTCCCTTCTAATATACAAAGTATTTTATTTTATTCCTTTCATGTCAACTTAGTTTAGATCTCACAAATACAAATTATGAATAACTCTTCTGATTTGCTTGACTATGACCTGCAAGCTATCCATATCTTGCTTCAAACTACAATCCTCGTATGATCAACCCTGACTCGCTCAGGTATTACTTAAACGACCCAGTGCACTTGCTGGTACAGCTGTACGAAGGTGTGGGGATTCATGCACCAGTCCCTAACCCTACTATATTCAAAAGAAGAGCAGCATCATTCACAACGTTTTGAGAAGACCTATACAAAAGAGGCTTCTCTCAACCACTCTTACGTTGCTTAGGGAAAGAGGAAAGCAGACTCATCATGGATGAAATCCATGAAGGGTTATGTGGAAATCACATAGGAGGAATGAGTTTAGCATCAAAAACAGCTAGGGTAGGCTATTATTGGCCAACAATGAAGCAAGATTGCATTAATAAGGTAAGGCACTATGATAGCTGCTAGAAGCACTCCCCAATAATACACAACCCAACTGAGTTATTACATACCTCAGAAATAAGTTGGCCTTTCTATAAATGGGGCTTAGACATCCTTGGACCATTCCCCAAAGCTCCCGGCCAGGTAAAATTTATATTAGTTGCAATTGATTACTTCTCAAAATGGATCGAAGCCACATCATTAGCAAAACTAGGAGAGAATTTATTTGGAAAAATATTATTTGCTACTTTCTCTTACCCCATGCTATTATCAATGACAATGGTCGGCGGTTTACCGACCAAGGCTTGGCAACATTTTTACAGGGCTTCAACATTAAACACCATTTCTCTTTATTAGAGCATCCACAAACAAACGGATTAGCTGAGGTCGCAAACAAAGTCCTCCTCAGTGCCCTAAAGAAAAAACTCAGAGTTGCCAAAGGACAATGGGCCAACCTTATCCTATGGAGCAACAACACTACTAAACATACCACTATATAGGAAACACCGTTCTAGTTAGTATATGGGTCGAATGCAGTAATACCAGTAGAGATCGCCATAAGTTCAAGGCGAGCCGAACTAACAACATCGGATGACAATAACAAAGCACGACAAAAAGAATTGAACATGATAGAAGAGGACAGAAACAACGCATAAATAGGACAGAAGGTAATGCAGTCAATAATTGCAAGAAAGTACAACAAGAAGGTACAACCAAGGGCCTTTACAGAAGGAAACCTCGTTCTCCGACGAACAGAGGAAGCAAGAAAGCCATCAACCCATGGAAAGCTCACTACAACATGGGAAGGGCCATACCGAATATGGTGCATATAATCTTCAAACACTACATGGAGCCGAACTCCCCAGTATTTGGAATGTCTCATCACAAAAATTTTATTTTAGCTAAAAAATGATATAGGCAAGGGGAGATACTCTTTTTCCTACTCATAAGGTTTTTTCCCATCATGGGTTTTTGTTGGAGAGGTTTTCATGAGGTCCTCCACCCCCATATCATTCATATGTACAGCTTTTTCTCTTCATCAATAATACAAACATATATTCACTAGCTTATCCTTGACTATGAAAGAACAAAAACAAACCAAAAGTCCTTAAATAGACCAAACTATTAATAATAGTTTAAATCATTCAAATAGTTTCGCGAAACAAGTCAACTACAATTTACAATACTGTTTTAATTACAAACAAAAAGCAAAAACCAAACAAGAATATAAACTAATATGCTTTTCCAATAGAAACGCTCTCATCCTGCTTTTCAACCAATGTATCATCATCAACCAGTTCACCATTATTAACAATTTTTGTTACATCCAACCTACTCACATTGGCATCAGGAGCAGCCACCCTTCTCTAACTAATAGCTCGGTCAAAACCAAGCGTAAAAGCAGCCAACACCTCCTCCCTTTCATTTTTTCATTTTTGGTAACACTAGCTTCTAAATCATCTCTCACCTTCTTTGACTCAGTCTTAGAACTTTTCAACTTGTCTTTCAAATTTCTAACCTCTGCCCTAAGCTTCTCCATTTTGACATCTTTATTGCAGCAACATTATCCCCTTCCAAAATGGCGTCAAGCTCAGACATGTGGCCAATAGACAATAGCCAAGCCCCAATAACCTTACCAAAATAATCCAAAATTAGAACTTACAAAAACCAAATACCACAACCATAGCAAGAAACATGAATAAAAAACTAACCAATAAGTACCGAGCCACACCTATCTTACCAGTCTCATGAATGATCCTAACATCTGAGTCAACCTGCGCAACCTCATCGACGACAGCCATGAAGGGGTAACCAACCAACTAGAGGGAGTTCTTGGGACCTTCTTTATAACCATGCAAGACAATTTGGCTCTGGTGGGCGTCATCGATCTCTTCAGCAGCAAACACATCAGCATCTTCCTTTAGTTCGGTCAAGTCAACAACCCTGGATGATGCCTCACCCCATTTTATTTTCAAAGGAACCTCTTCGTTAGCAGCAGAATGGGCACCACCAATCTCGCTCTCCTTCACTACACTGGTAGAGGAACCCTCCCTCTCTTTTTTCTTAGCTTTAGAAACAAAAGCTTTTAAGTTAGTTGTAGTCAATGTCGAAACCTTCTCACCTGAAAAAGACACCACAAGAACAATATATCAGAAAAAATGCAGACCCTTCGAATTCAAACATACAATATACAAACCTATATTACTTAAATACTCCTCCATTGCCTCCCTACCTCCTTCAAGTTTTAACAAACTAGATATCGACAACAATTCTAATGACGCCATCACCAACATCAAAAAATCTAAAATATAACTCTCACTCTTTACCCTATTCTCACAGTCCAATATTTGCTTTGGTTCAAAAGACCAGAAAATAGGGAACCTCTCATTCATCAACGAGTCCAAGAAAAATGGATAAAACTCCTCATCAATCTGTACCTTCACAAACATCTCTTTAAATTTCTTAAATGAGAACTTATACAAACTAAAGATACTCCGACCCGGGTAGCTACTCAAGTTCACCCAACCCCCCTTCCAGATACCTTTCACTAGGAACAAAGAAAAAAACAACCCTAATGATGGATAACACTCTAGGTATTCCATCAGATACTCGAAAGCTCGGACAAAAGCCCATGAGTTAGGATATAACGGTGTTGGTGCACAGTTTAATTGAGCCAAAACCCACATTCAAAGTTAGAAAAGGGGAGCCTTATACCCAGTTCCGTCAACATGCAGGTATAAAGATAGAAATAAGTCCATTCGAACTTTTGTTCACACACCTTGCCACCTTCTCCACAAGGCAGAAACTTTACTTCCAAACTCTCCCCACTTCTTATATCCTAACTTCATTTAACTGAAAAACTACCTCGACAATACTAAAAATAGACATATGACTTTTCACGTCACTATCAACCTGACGGGAGAAAAATTGCCGATTAAGAATTTATAATAAGAACGGTGTTGCAAGTACAGTTCTTAACCAATGAAAATTTTGCTTATCAATTTAGAAAAGAGTTGTCACAAATTTAAGAACAAAATACTGGGAGTAGAATTCCCAGGTAGTCTCCCAACGAGTTGACAAAATAGTGTAGATTATTGGTCAAGAGTTTTCCGAAAAATTTTAAGAGTTGGAGAACAGAAAAATAAATGATTATAAATTAAAGCAATGAAAATTAGCGAGAGAATTTATGTAATTAAAATAAAAAGCCTTGACCGGGAGAAGATTAATTGGATGTTCTATCCTTGTTGAATTTTCCCAAGTGTAATAATAAAAGGTTGTTGTTTTTACTTAGTTAACCTTTACCGAATAAAGGAAAGTTAAGCAATTGAGCTAACTCTGTTTCACAAGCCCTAATCCTCTCCTATGGAAGGATTAGCGTTAGTGACTAGAGAGTTAGCCAACAACTTCCAATTAAAATTCACACTTGAGTATTCCAACTCAAGGGTCTCCTTTTAATCAACTCCCAAGTCAAGTTGGGGGTCTACTCCATTGATATGAATTCCATTTTCATAAACCATAAAAGGGAATAAAAAGAAGACATGATAAATTAAATAAAATAATAACTAAAAATTAATTAAAGGTAAAAAGTAGTTATTTGTATTAATAAATTCCAAAATCAAAGATATCCATATGTAAATCTGAATGGGGTAAATGGGTGATTAAAAAGTAAGGGAATAAGGAAACAAACTAGAATGATAGAAACTTCAACGGAGGTAGTAACTCTTCTCAATATCCAAATCAAAAACATAAAACTAGAAATCTATGAATGTGAGGAATCCTAGAGGAAGGAGTAGAATTCTCTCTAAGATTCAAAACTAAAAACTAAAACTGTGTCAAAGTGAATGTGTGTTGAGTCTCTGCTTGTCCCCTGGCTCTAGTCTGCGCTTCTGGGCCAAAAACTGGGTCCAAACTCAGCCAAAAATTGCCCCCAACGTCTTCTGCGATTTCTGCACGTGGCGCTTGATGATTGAATTTTTGATGGTTTAGAATTCACAAATGAAGTCTCATTGTAAAGTATAGTTTCTAAACCAACAAATAATCCTTTTATACAAAAGATTATTTGTCACTAAAACAAACCCCTAAATTTATAAACCGAAGTATTCGAACCTCGGGTCGTTCTCCCTAGGAATTACAATAAAGTGTTCTTGTTATTGGTTATGAGGTATGTTTTGGGGTTTTTGAGATAAGAGACATGAAATGTAAATGGCAATGGAAATAAACTAATAGCTAAAAAGGTCTTGGCAAGGTTTGGTGGTCAAGGATCTCTATCCCTATCACTAACCACAACAAGAGAATTGGCAAGGATCAATCCTACTAAGTCATCCCCTAAGTAATAGTAGAGGAAAGTCAAGTGAGCTATATCAATCCAAGTCCATAAGTCCTAGTTCTCCACTAAATCAATTAGTGAGATCTAGAGTTAATGGTTCCCAATCATCAATTACTTGGACATTAGTAACTCAAGAGTTCCTAAGTTACCTTCCCAAGCCAAGAGCATAAAATTCTACTCTAAAATCCAACCAAGCATTTTATCAAACACTTGGAAGGCACAAAAGGAAAGCATAGTAAAATTGCAAGGAATGTAAATCTACACTACTCAATTGCAAGGAATTAAAAAACAACAAATCAAATGAACAATAAAGGAACATGAATCATAAATTGTATTAAAGAGAAATAGAAGAAACAAAAGTGCATCAACATAAAAGTAGAGAATTACAAGAACTAAATACTAAACTAGAAAGATAAGAGGTAGAAGAAGAATAAATTGCAAAGGAAAAGTAAATCTAAACATGAAATTAACCTAGATCTGAGAATTCCTAATCTAGATCTAACCTACTCATAATTCTAGAGAGAAGAGAGAGATTCTCTCTCTAGAAACCAATTTTCCCTCTAAAAATTAAACTAAAACTACACTAGTGTCTAAAGTCTCCCATCCCCCTTCAATCCTTGGGTTAAATAGCATCAGAAATGAGTTGGATTAGGCCCACAAGGCTTCTAAAATCGCTGGCCACGAGTTGCATTAAGTGAATCATGTGAACCAACGGCGCGTACATGTACTGTGCACGTGCGCGCCCCTAAACACGATGCAACTATGGAAAATCTTATATCATTTCGAAGCCTCGGATGTTAGCTTTCCAACACAACTAAAATCGCATCATTTGGACCTCTGTAGCTCAAGTTATGGTCGATTGAGTGCGAAGAGGTCGGCTTGATAGCATTTGCGATTCCTTCATTTCTTCATGAATTCTCCATTTTTACATGCTTTTCCTTCATTCCCTTGATCCAATCTTTGCCTCATAAAATCTGAAATCACTTAACAAACATATCAATGCATCTAATGGAATCAAGGTGAATTACATTTAGCTATTTTAAGACCTAGAAAGCATGTTTTCACTCGTAAGCACAAATTAGGAGACAATCATGAAACCATGCTATTTCATTGAATAAATATGGATAAAAGGTTATAAAATTCCCTAAATCAAGCACAAGATAAACCCTACAAATGGGGTTTATCAACGCATGTCATGCGTACGCGTCAGTCACGCGTACGCATCGATGGTCTTCTTCGCGTGTCACGCGTACGCGTCAGGTATGCGCGCACGCGTCGCTGTGCAATCTCGCTTTTCACACGTACGTGTCAGGTATGTACACGCGTCGCTGTGGAAAGCTCCAAGTCACGCGCACGCGTGAGCCATGCGTGCGCGTCGATCCTCACTGATTATCTCCTTTGTTTCTTGTGTTCCTTCCATTTTTGCAAGCTTCCTCTCCATCCTGTAAGCCATTCTTGCCCTATATAGCCTAAAAACACTTAGCACATAGATCACAACATTGAATGGTATAGAGGCAGGTTAAAATACACAATTTAAGGGCTTAGGAAGCAAGTTTTCAACCATAGAATAAAATTTGGGAAGGAATTGTAAAATCATGCAAATTGTATGAATAAGTGTGCAAAGACTTGATAAAAACCACTCAAATTAGCACAAGATAAACCATAAAATAGTGGTTTATCAATCTCCCCACAATTAAACATTAACATGTCCTCATGCTAAGCTCAAGGAGACAAAAGGAATGAATGGGGGAAAGTAAGACTCATGAGATGCAACCTATGAATGCAACTATATACTAAGATGTTTCTGTCTACTTGGTTAGAAGTAAATAAGCTCTCCAAGACAAACATAAATCAAATTTCACTAATTCAAATCACACAATAAAAGACAAGTAAACTTGTAAGAAGATAGCTCATGAAAGCAGGGAACATAGAATCAAGCATTGAACCCTCACTAGAAGTGTATATGCATTCTAATCGCTCAAGTGTCTAGGGTTAATCCACTCTACTCTTCTCTAGTCATGCTTTCTAAAACTTTGTTCTTCATCTAACCAATCAACAAATATTTAATGTATAAATGCAAACATCATGAGGTCTTTTCAAGGTTGTAATGGGGATAAGGTGAAGGTGAGGATATATGTAAGGCCAAGTGAGCTATAATATGAATCTTTGACTAACCTAAGTTCTCACCTACACAGACACACACTCTATATAATTCTAAAATCATGCCTAGCTACCCATAATCTCACTTTTTGTGTATTTCACATACTCATGTATCAAATTTTCTTTAATTTCACCATATATGCATTGATCTTTTATTTAACTTATCATTGGGGTAATTTTATCCCCTATTTATTTATTTATTTATTTAAATTATAATAATATTTTTTTTATTTTTGATGCACATGGAAGCAAACATAACATATCAATGCATATGGTTTTTCTGGTCTCACATGATTATGTTCCCAAATTTCCAATATTCAAACAAAGTAGAAACATAACACATTTCCATTAACCCAGGTATCCACAATTCCCCACACTTAGTTAATACACAGTCTCTATCTTAAGCTACCCAAAGATTCAATTGGGGTAATTAATTATTTTTCTGCTTAAGGCTAGTGATGTGGTAAAATATAGAACAAATGGGGATTAAAAGGCTCAAAGTGGCAAACAAAGGTAATTGAAATGGTAGGCTATTTCGGATGAGTGAGCTAATAACAAATGATGGCTTCAATCATATGTATGCATGTAAATACACTAAACAATGGACATATAGAATGGAACAAAGCAAATATTGTAATCATAGAGAAGAAAACACACAAGAATAAAAATTCATGGTTAAATAATGTAACCAAATAATCAAGCTCAAAATCTCATAGGTTGTGTGTTCTTAGCTATAAACCATGTTCCAAATTACAATCTTCAAACAAGTTTAACAAAAAAGGTTTAATTTAAGTTAGTGAAATCCTATAAAGTAGGGTCTTGAAAAGAAACTCATTACAACAATAAATTCCTTCAGATAGTTGTATCGGCGCTTGTTGCGGCGCTCCAATTGCTCCATCCGCCGGTCTTGCCGGTCGAACCTCTCAAGGATCTGAAGAAACATTTGATTGGCGGATAGTGCTTGTGGTGTGGGTGATGGTGAAGTAGAGGAAGGAGGAGTATCCAAAGATGGGCCTGCAGGCCGGCTTGCAGAGGGAACTGGTGGCCTGATGTACTTCCCATTCGGGACATACTGGTCGGCCCTAGGGATCATGACATTCGTGTCTCCTGCCCGATAGGACACACCTGCTGCAGAGATTAAATCTGAAACCAAGGCGGGGAAAGGCAGGTTACTCGCAATTTGTACGTGTCCCATGGCTTGCCGGATATGTCAGGGCAGGTTGAGAGGTTGCTCTGTCAGGATGCACCAAATGAGAACAGCCATGTTCGCAGTGAAGTTGGACTCGTGAGTGCTCGGAAAGATATAGTGGGACATAATTTGTGCCCACACGCGAGCCTCCAAGGTTAGTGACTGGGTTGAGATGCTCTTGGGTTTTAACCGATGCTGCCCATAGATCTAGCTGCTGCCAGGTTGGGCTATAACTCCAAGGGCACTGGCCCAGACGAACTGATACATCTGGTGCTTAAGAGAAGCCTCTTGATATGCATCGAAGCCCTGTGGGCTAGGTGGAAGATCCAGTGCTCGCTGTATGGCACTCTCGAAGGCAGGGACTTGTCACTGACGAACATAGATAGTTTACAGGGTAGGCGAGTAGAAGTTGGAGTAGAATTCAACTACCCATGATAAGTTGGCCTCCCGCGGCTGCCTCGTAAAAAATCCTCACTGTCTCCTCTTAATTCGGGGCTCCACAAAATCAACAAAGTGTGTTGGGACAATGAGCAGATGCTCGTTGTTGTAGTTCCTCTCAGCTAGGATGGGAAACATTTGTTCGCAGTAATGGTTAGTGAACCGTGTGGAGTCCCGTGCGGAAAAGGCTTTCTCTGCTTCATCAACCTTAATGATCCTCTTAACCCGCTTTGTTGGCGGCTTGACGCTGGTAGATGGTGCCGCCTTAGCCGGTGCTCTCTTGGTTCCTCTCCTTGCTGGTGTCTTGTCAGTGGCCTTTTCTTTTCCTTTCTTGGTACCCATGCCTAAAGAAGAAGGAAAGAGGAAGACTATTAAGCATATATAACGAAAAATTGGAGAGAGAAAATTCCAAGTGATAATGAATGCCAAAGAAAATAGAATAGCTTAAATACACGGTAGCTACAACATGTGGGTAAGACATTAATTAAGAGCAAAAAGGCAATTCATAGGAATTAGATGCAAGAGGTTAAAAGCATGCAAGTAATAGGCATAAGAAGCATAACTCAAGCATCAATTATTAAAATAAGCTAAGTTAAAGAGCACTTCTATGATGACAATTGTGAATGATAATCTCAAATACATGTGGATTACAAGTGTTGTGAAAAAGAGGCATTAAAGTATAAGAGTAAAATAGGATTCAATATGCCATAAGAGCTTTTTCACAAACACTTGGTAGGTGGTGAACAAAATTGTGATCACACTTTCACAACACCGCACAACTAACCAGAAAGTGCACTGGGTCGTCTAAGTAAAACCTTACGTGAGTAAGGGTCGATCTTACGAAGATTGTCGGCTTAAAGCAAGCTATGGTCATCTTGTAAATCTTAGTCAGGCGGATTCAAATACTTATGAGCTTTTGCTAATTAAAAGGTAAATAAAACTTAAAATAAAATAAAGATACTTATGTAATTCATTGGTGGGAATTTCAGATAAGCGTTTGGAGATGCTTTGTTGCTTCTTAACCTCTGCTTTCCTATTGTCTTCATCCAATCATGCGTGCTCCCTTCCATGGCAAGCTGTATGATCCTCTCGAATGAAAAATACCAGGTACAGTTTCTGCACGGCTAATCAACTGTCGGATTTCTCGTCTCGGATGAAAAATACCAGGTACAGCTACCGCACGGCTAATCATCTGTCGGTTCTCACTAGTGTCAGAATAGGATCTCTCTATCCTTTTGCACACTGTCACTGCGCCCAACATTCGCGAGTTTGAAGCTCGTCACAGTCATCCCTTTCCAAATCCTACTCGAAATACCACAGACAAGGTTTAGACTTTTCGGATCTCAGGAATGTTGCCAATTGGTTCTAGCCTATACCACAAAGGTACTAATCTCACGGACTCGGTCCGTGGATTAGAGACCCAAGAGAATATACTCCGGCTGTCGTCCAATGACTACGTTGAACATCATGTAGACCGCTTGTGGTTGTCAGACACGCGGATCTTGGCTAAGCGAGTAACGAAGATAGTGGCTGATTGTCAGGGGTCACCCCTTCATTCTGACTTAACTGAATTAAGTACGAGAGTATATCTTGGAGAAGAAGTAAGCGTTAATTGAAAAAGAAACAATAGTACTTGCATTAATTCATGAAGAACAGCAGGGCTCTGCACCTTAATCTATGAGGTGTAGAAACTCCACCGTAGAAAATACATAAGAGAAAAAGGTCTAAGCATGGCTGTGTGGCCAGCCTCCAATGTCTAAGGACTAAACGTCCAGAGATAGATCTGAATACAATAGTAAAAAGTGCTATTTATACTAAACTAGTTACTAGGGATTACAAAAAATAAGTAACTAAGTGCAGATAGTGCAGAAATCCACTTCCAGGGCCCACTTGGTGTGTGCTTGGGCTGAGCATTGAGCTTTACACGTGCATAGGCCATTTCTAGAGTTAAACGCCAGCTTGGATGCCAGTTTGGGTGTTTAACTCCAGTTCTGGTTCCAGTTCTAGCGTTTTACGCCAGAAAAGTGTCTCTGGCTGGCTTTGAGCGCCAGTTTGGTCCATCAAATCTCGAGCAAGGTATAGACTATTATATATTTCTGGAAATCCCAAGATGTCTACTTTCCAACGCAATTGAGAGCGCACCAATTGGGCTTCTATAGCTCCAGAAAATCCACTTTGAGTGCAGGAGGGTCAGAATCCAACAACATCTGCAGTCCTTTCTCAGCCTCTGAATCAGACTTTTGCTCAGATCCCTCAATTTCAGCCAAAAAATACCTGAAATTACAGAAAAACACACAAACTCATAGTAAAGTCCAGAAATGTGATTTTTTCATAAACACTAATAAAAATATAATAAAAAGTAACTAAAACATACTAAAAACTATGTAAAATCAATGCCAAAAAGGGTATAAATTATCCGCTCATCAGTATGCAAATTAAAATAGGAATGAAAATAATGAATCTAAATGTATATGAGAGCTAAATTTAAATGTCAATTGTCAAATCACTCCTCATAAGATCCACATGCTCAATAATAATAGGGTAAGACCCAAATAAAACTCCAATACCAACATAAAAATTGCATGATAAAACAATGAAAAAGAAACCATGAATAACTAAGCTAAAAGAAAAATTGAGATGAAAGAAAAATAAATAAATGCAATAATTTAAAGAAGAACGAAAGAGTAGAGGGGAGGAAGAAAAGAACCTGAGGTCGAAGATGAAACAGGGAGGAAGAAAGTAGTAGATAATAAGAAGGAAGAAGGAAGAAAGAAGGAAGAAGGAAAAAGAAAGAGGATTGAAAAAGAATTAGGATTGGGGGGAGGGGATAATTGAAATCTGGCAGTGTACTGGTTTAATTGTGCGTCGCATGCGACGCGTACGCGTACGGCACGCGTACGCGTGGGTCACGCAAATTTGATGGTGACGCGTAAGCGTATGGCATGCGTACACGTGACATGGGTTATGCCAAGTGCGCAAAGGCAACCCCGCGCACACACAACTCTCGGGTTAACATACATGAGTGCCAAAAAGGCACACGACGCGTGCGCGTCAGGTACGCGCACGCATGGATAGTCACATAGTGAAACTAACGTGAATGCGTCAGGGACGCGTATGCGTGGCTAAATTCGTTCCTCTAGCATAGTTCCAGCGTGGGGGCAACACAACTCTCTGTCCTACACGCTTTTTACACCGATATCCAGGGTCACGTGTACACGTCAAGGACACTTAAGCGTGGGTTACTAAAAGCTCAAGTGACGCGCACGCGTGAGGGACGCGTACGCGCGGACTTGCTTGTGCGCAAAGCATGCTTCCAGCGCCACTCCTGTCCAACTCTTTGTTCGATTTCTATTATTCACGCATTCACATATGACGCGCACGCGTCGTGGACGCTCGCGCGTGGAATGCATTTTTTTATGCAGAATGCAGGTGATTATGCAGAAATTATGAATGACTACTGATGAAAAAAAATAAAATAAAACTAAGAATGAAAAGGGACGATCATACCATGGTGGGTTGTCTCCCACCTAGCACTTTGCTTTTACGACCTTAAGTTGGACGGTCCACAAGCTCAGTCTGCTTCTGTTGGTGGATCCTCCAAGAGGAAGACCTCTAGCTCTTTATTGTCCTTCATTTTCTCACCATGATACAGCTTTAAGTGATGTCCATTGACCTTGATGAATTTGGAACTTGAAGGATGACTCAGGTGAAAGACTCCGTATGGCTCTGCCCTTTCTACTCTATAGGAGCCTTCCCATCTTGATCTCAGCTTGCCTGGCATGAGCCTCAACCTTGAGTTGTAAAGGAGAACTAGCTCCCTAAGTCTGAATTCTCTTCTCTTGATATGCTTGTCATGCACAGCCTTCACCTTCTCTTTATATAGTCTGGAGTTGTCATATGCTTCGAGCCGAAGGTTCTTTAGTTCAGCTAGTTACAGCTTCCTTTCAGCACCAGCCATCTCAAGTCCCATGTTGCATTCCCTTACAGCCTAGAAAGCCTTGTGTTCCACCTCCACTGGGAGGTGACAAGCCTTTCCGTATCCTAGGCGGAAGGGACTCATCCCGAAGGGTTTCTTGTATGCTGTCCGATAAGTCCAAAGCGCATCAACAAGTCTGGTGCTCCAGTCCTTCCTATGAGGCTTGACAATCTTCTCCAGAATGTGCTTTATCTCTCTGTTAGACACCTCTGCTTGCCCATTGGTCTGGGGATGGTAAGCGGTTGCTACCGTGTGCACAATGCCATGTTTCTTTAGTAGACCTGTCAATCTCCTGTTACAAAAATGAGTGCCTTGATCGCTCACGATTGCTCGTGGTGATCCAAAGCGACAGATAATATGATTTCTAACAAAGGAGACAACAACGTTAGCATCATCAGTACGGGTAGGAATTTCTTCCACCCATTTAGAAACATAATCCACAGCTAACAATATGTCTAAGAAACCACTAGAGTTTGGAAACGGACCCATGAAGTCAATGCCCCAGACATAAAAAATTTCACAAAACAACATAAGTTATTGGGGCATCTCATCCCTCTTGGATATATTCCCAAACCTTTGGCATGGGGAACAAGATTTACAGAAGGCAATAGCATCCTTAAAAAGAGTGGGCCACCAGAATCCACAGCCTAAAATTTTTCTAGCTGTCCTTTGAGGACCAAAATGTCCACCACTCTCAGAGGA
Organism: Arachis hypogaea; assembly: GCF_003086295.3. Taxonomy (NCBI): domain Eukaryota; kingdom Viridiplantae; phylum Streptophyta; class Magnoliopsida; order Fabales; family Fabaceae; genus Arachis; species Arachis hypogaea. The sequence continues at coordinate 56,677,452 of NC_092051.1, forward strand.
GTGGCAGATCTCTAAAATTGACTGAAATTCTGATTCAGGCACACACCTCCTAATTATCTGGTCAGCACCATACCTCCATAAATATGGGTCATCCCATATAATATTTGGACTCACTTTTCAGCTTGTCCCTTTGATGCTTAGTAAAATTGGGAGGGAATGTATGACTGACTAAATAATTAGCTATAGATGCATACCAAGGAACTACCTCAGATATTGCGTGCAAGCTATCAATTGGGAAAGCATCATTGATAGGAGTGGAGTCACTCTTAATGTGCTCTAGGCAACTCAAGTGGTCCGCCACTAAATTCTGGGAACCACTCCTATCTTTAATTTCTAAATCAAATTCTTGCAACAACAATATCCAACGTATTAACCTTGGTTTGGACTCTTTTTTAGCTAATAAATATTTTAGACCTGCATGGTCTAAGTACACTACCACCTTAGTACCAAGTAAGTCGGCTCGGAATTTGTCCAGAGTAAAAACTATAGCCAGAAGCTCTTTTTCAGTGGTAGTATAATTAGACTGAGTAGCGTCTAAGGTCTTAGAAGTATAAGCAATTATGAAAGGGTCCTTACCTTCGCGCTGAGCCAACGCCGCTCCTACTGCATGGTTGGAGGCATCACACATAATTTCAAAAGGCTGGCTCCAGTCTGGCCCTCTCACAATCAGAGCTTGAGTCAAGGCAATCTTCAGCTTATCGAACACTTCCATGCAGTCCTCACTCAGCTCGAACTCAATATCCTTCTACAGCAGTCTGGATAGAGGCAATTCTACCTTACTGAAGTCCTTGATAAATCTCTGGTAGAAACCTGCATGACCAAGGAACGAACGAACTTCCCTCACGGAGGAGGGGTAAGGTAAACTAGAAATGACAGCTATCTTTGCTGGATCTACAGAAATAACAGTATTAGAAACAACGTGTCCTAGAATAATACCTTGTTTTACCATAAAATGTCATTTTTCAAAATTTAATACAAGGTTTGAACTAACACACCTGTCTAACACTCTAGCTAAACTATACAAGCAAAGGTTAAATGAATCACCATACACACTAAAGTCATCCATGAAAACTTCCATACAGTCCTCAATAAGATCTGAGAAAATACTCATCATGCATCTTTGGAAAGCAGCCGGTGCATTACATAAGCCAAAAGGCATCCTCTTGTATGCATACGTTCCAAAGGGACATGTAAAAGTAGTTTTCTCCTAATCTTCAGGAGCTATATGAATTTGAAAATAGCCAGTGTAACCATCTAGAAAACAGTAGTGTGATTTACCTGACAGGCGATCAAGCATTTGATCAATGAATGGCAGGGGGTAGTGATCCTTGCGAGTAGCTTGGTTGAGGCGCCTGTAATCAATGCACACCCTCCATGAATTCTGCACTCTAGTTGTCAGGAGCTCTCCATGCTCATTTTTCACTATTGTGACTCTAGACTTCTTGGGCACCACTTGTACTGGACTGACCCATTCACTATCCGAGATTGGATAGATAATGTCAGCTTCAAGCAACCTGGTCACTTCCTTCTTGACAACCTCTAAGATGGAGGGGTTCAGCTGCCGTTGAGGTTGACGAACAGGCCTTGCTCCCTCTTCTAAAAATATCCGGTGCTCACAAACTTGAGGGCTGATGCCTACTTTATCCACCAAGCTCCACCCAATTGCTTTCTTGTATCTTCTCAGCACACTAAGCAGCTGCTCCTCCTGTTGGGAAGTGAGTTCCCTTGCAATAATAACTAGGAGCTTCTGATTATCCTCAAGGTAAGCATACTTGAGGTGGGGTGGTAGGGGCTTTAACTCTGTTTTCTGCTCATGGCGAGGCACTTGATCTTCTGGAGCTAGTGATGGTGGCAAGGTATTTTTAGTAAGCTCAGAGGGTTTTCCCACACTTGCACCTTGCTCCATGTGCATCTCTTCTACTTCATCTTGGTGAACTGCAGCTACAGTTTCATCAATGATGTCGCACTGGAAGATGGAATGATCTTCTAGGGGATGCTTCATAGCTTCATCCAAGTTGATGCTCACTGCTCTGCCATCTATCTCAAAAGAGTAAGTTCCTGAGAAGGCATCCAATTTGAAACTTGAAGTCTTCAGAAATGGCCTTCCAAGCAGGATGGATGATGGTCTTCCGGAGTTATTAGGGGGCATCTCTAAAATATAGAAGTCAATAGGAAATGTGAGCCCCTTAATGCTCACCAGCACGTCCTCAGCAATTCCTACCACCGAGATTATGCTTTTATCTGCCAAAACAAAACATGCTGCCGACCTTTTTAAGAGAGGGAGCCTCAAAGCATCATATACAGACAATGGCATAATACTCATGCACGCACCTAAATCACACATGCAGTCAGAAAATTTTACACCCTCAATAGTAATAGTAACCATGCATGGACCCAAATCACTACATTTTTCTGGTATATCACCCATCAAAGCAGATATAGAGCTACCTAGAGGAATAGTTTCTAAATTATGTATCTTATCTTTATTCATACGTAAATCTTTTAAAAACTTCGCATATTTAGGTACCTGGTGAATAGCATCAATAAGGGGAATGGTTACCTCAACCTTTTTAAAGATCTCTACCATCTTAGTGTCAAGCTTCATCTGCTTTCTGCACTTCCTAGCAAAGTGTGGAAAGGGAATAGGAATGGCTTCTCGTGTAGCTTCATCTTTCTTTGGTGCTCCTTTCCCTGGTTGAGCTGCTTCTTCTTCAACCATGTCCTGTACTTCATCCTCCTCTTCAACATCCTCTACCTCAATAATATCTTTAACTTGAATGTCCTCCTTTATGCTTGGCTCCTCATGACTCCTCTCTTGCAGTGTGGTTCTGGACCTCAAAGTGATGACATTGATTCCACCTTTAGGGTTGGGTAAAGGTTGAAAAGGAATTGCACTGGAGCTTAAGGTTGATTGTTGGGGTAGATAATGAATCCATCTAGGAGACGAGAGCTTGTAAAGTAGCATTCAGACCATTTATGGTAGAGTTGAGTGTATTCTGAATGTCTTGTTGTCCTTGCGCAAGAGAGCAAAGCATCTCATTATTAGAAGAGGAAGGGGGATAAGTGATTTGAGGGGTCTACTGTTGGTTGTTTTGAGGCGCTTGGGATTGCCTTAGGTGAGGTGCTCGGTAAGGCTGGCCTTGGTTCTTCTATTGGTAAGGAGGATTCTGCTGATTGTTGTTGTTGTTCCATCTCTGATTTCTACCGTTGCCTCTGCCTTCTCTGTTATAGTTGTCCCTCCATCCTTGGTTGGAATTATCCCTCCACCCCTGGTTAGAATTATCTCTCCATCCCTGGTTGGAGTTGTCTTGCCAACCTTGATTGTAGCTCCTACCTTAGTTATAATTGCCGCCTTGTTGATAGTATCCTTGATTCAGGCGGTCATAGAAATTATGAGTAGCTGCCAAGGTGTTGTCTTCTTGTTCGAGTTGTGGACACTCATCAGTGTAATGAGTATAGCAGGCACATATTCTGCACACTCTCTGAGGAACCAACTGTTGACTCTGTTGTCGTGGGGGAGGCTGAGGTTGTTATTGATTCAGCTGTAGCTGCTTCAGTATGTTGGTCATCTCTCCCAGAGTCTGTGTGAGAGCAGCAGTCTCACTACTAGAGGAAACCTCCGCAATAGCCTTGGGGTGGTTGTTCCTGTGCCTGACATTCTGGGTAGACTCAGCTAGATCGGTTATTAGCTGCCATGCTTCTGTCGCCGTCTTGTACTTCTTCAGAGAGCCATTACTTGCAGCATCTAATGTGGTCTTGTCCTGAGGCTTCATGCCTTGTGTGAAATAACTTATCAACACCAACTGGTCAATTTTGTAGTGGGGACATGAGTCTAGGATTGCTGAAGCGTTCCTAGTACTCGTAAAGGGTTTCTGATTCACCTTGGATAATGTAGGAAATTTCTTTCCTCAGTCTATCTGTAACTTCAACTGGAAAGTATTTATCCAGGAACTCCCTTCTGAGCAGATCCCAATTGGTAACGACTGCTTTGGGTTGAGTGTAGAACCACTCCCTTGCCTTTCCCTCAAGAGAAAATAGGAAGGCATACAGCCAAATAGTAGTTTCATCTGCACCATGATGCCTAGTAGTTGAGCAGGCTGTCTGAAAATCCCTGAGGTGCTTGATTGGCTCTTGAGCGGATAAGCCATGAAACTTGGGCAGTAGGTTGATTAGCGCAGTCTTTAGTTCAAAATCTGCAGCCAGATTTGGGTGATGCGCTTGATACGATTGCATTGTAAAGCCTGGAGCTCCTGCTTCCTGTAGAGTAATTCTTCTAGGCTTCGCCATATTACCTGCACGTAAATCAACCGAATCAGTAGACGAGGAGCTTATTTCTTCCTCAAATGGCGCTTCAGATTCGCCCTCAAATAAGACTAGTAAATTAGTAGTGACCACTTCACCACCCCCAGAGGCTAACCGACGCCGAGCTAGCCTAATACATGAAATAGTTCTTTGAATTTCAGGATCAAACGCGGCTAAGCTCGGATCAGGTAGTGAACGCGTCATTCAATGAAAGAAACATACAGCTCATGGTAATAAAATAAAATATGCAAATAAATAAATTTAAAAATATATATACCAACCAATAATTTAGCACACTGTTGCAACTCCCCGGCAACGGCGCCAAAAATTGACGGGCGAAAAATTACTGATTAAGAATTTATAATAAGAACAGCGTTGCAAGTACAGTTCTTAACCGACGAAAATTTCGCCTATCAATTTAGAAAAGAGTTGTCACAAATTTAAGAACAAAATATTGGGAGTAGAATTCCTAGGTCGTCTCCCAACGAGTTGACAAAAGAGTGCAGATTATTGGTCAGGAGTTTTTCGAGAAATTTTAAGAGTTGGAGAACAGAAAAATAAATGATTATAAATTAAAGCAATGAAAATTAGCGAGAGAATTTATGTAATCAAAATAAAAAGCCTTGACCGGGAGAATATTAATTGGAAGTTCTATCCTTGTTGAATTTTCCCAAGTGTAATAGTAAAAGGTTGTTGTTTTTACTTAGTTAACCTTTACCGAATAAAGGAAAGTCAAGCAATTGAGCTAACTCTGTTTCACAAGTCCTAATCCTCTCCTATGGAAGGATTAGCGTTAGTGACTAGAGAGTTAGCCAACAACTTCCAATTAAAATTCACACTTGAGTATTCCAACTCAAGGGTCTCCTTTTAATCAACTCCCAAGTCAAGTTGGGGGTCTACTCCATTGATATGAATGCCATTTTCATAAACCATAAAAGGGAATAAAAAGAAGACATGATAAATTAAATAAAATAATAACTAAAAATTAATTAAAGGTAAAAAGTAGTTCTTTGCATTAATAAATTCCAAAATCAAAGATATCCATATGTAAATCTGAACGGGGTAAATGGGTGATTAAAACGTAAGGGAATAAGGAAACAAACTAGAATGATAGAAACTTTAACGGAGGTAGTAACTCTTCACAACATCCAAATCAAAAGCATAAAACTAGAAATCTATGAATGTGAAGAACCCTAGAGGAAGGAGAAGAATTCTCTCTAAGATTCAAAACTAAAAACTAAAACTGTGTCAAAATGAATGTGTGTTGAGTCTCTGCTTGTCCCCTGGCTCTAGTCTGCGCTTCTGGGACAAAAACTGGATCCAAACTTCGCCCAAAATCACCCCCAGTGTCTTCTGCGATTTCTGCACGTGGCGCATGTCATGCGTACGCGTCAGTCACGCGTACGCATTGATGGTCTTCTTCCCGTGTCACGCGTACGCATCAGGTACGCGCACGCGTCGCTGTGCAATCTCGCTTTTCACGCGTACACGTCAGGTATGCGCACGCGTCGCTGTGGAAAGCTCAAAGTCACGCGCACACGTGAGCCATGCGTGCACGTCGATCCACACTGGTTATCTCCTTTGTTTCTTGTGTTCTTTTCATTTTTGCAAGCTTCCTCTCCATCCTCTAAGCCATTCCTGCCCTATATAGTCTAAAAACACTTAGCACACAGATCACGGTATCGAATGGTATAGAGGGGGGTTAAAATACACAATTTAAGAGCTTATGAAGCAAGTTTTCAACCATAGAACAAAATTTGGGAAGGAATTGTAAAATCATGCAGATTGTATGAATAAGTGTGCAAAGACTTGATAAAAACTACTCAAATTAGCACAAGATAAACCATAAAATAGTGGTTTATCACAACCCAACCATAAGGATCCCCTTCATCTATTACAGCCATTGCTTTCTTACCCATTATCCGACAGAACAAAGAAGATGAAAGTACAAACAAAAAGCAAACTACTAACCTTTCTTAGTCATGATTGTCCTTTCAGTAAACCCTACAACATGGAGAAGACAAATGGTTTTTACAAACAAGGGAAGTTAATAGGACACTAACACTTTCACCTCCCACTACCCAAATGTTTCTCTATTACAACCAAGAAACAAAAGCAAAATAAACAAAGTATAAACCCATCGACGGCCCACCACCAAAGCCCACAAACACAAAAAAAAACATGTTGAACTTGGGGGCTCATACAATATATCCTCTCAGCCCACAATATTCTAAAGCCGAGGATATAGAAGCTCAACCTGTTTTTTACAAGCTAAGCTTGGGGGCCGTGGACAATACCTACAACCTCGGCTTCATAATAAGTTACCGAGCATATATCGGACTAATGAGGAATCCTCGGCAAAACACAAATGCCGATATTCCCGTACAACTAAAACAAACATTCAAAAGCATAACGAGCTTTCCGAAAAAGACGACCACTAACTCTGAAAGCCGTTGCAGAGTACAACCTCATTCATCTATATAACAAGGGTGGAACCAATTTCACAAGAGACAATGAATACCACTAGTATCTCAAAACAACTACAATCTCATAGTATTCTAGCTTTGTTTTCTTATTCTGAAGAAAGTTACTAACTTGAGCGTCGGAGTCTTTCTTGCAAGTTTCACGCCCGAGGTCAAGTTCCGAGGATAATTCTTCTACTGACTATAGAAGCTTGCAAAACAGCGTGCAGCCGAGCTATTGCTCGGTGGAATATCCTTGACAGAATACTTGGTATTACTTGGTGCGATCCGGTGCACTCTTCGGTTGTTTTGCGAAAAATCTGTATCAAGTAGAACCAAAATTGAACACATAATAATGATCCATTATGAACCTCATTTTTTATATTCTACTATAGCAGTTCTTCCCTGGTAGGATTGGACGATTTTTATTAGCTACTAAGAGACTAAGAGCCATTGCATATTAGTGATTTTATGAGATTAAAATATTATATGATTAATGATCAGCATAAATAAATTAATTTTAATAACTTAATTAAGAGCTTTAATTAATTAGATTAATGACATGGTATTGGTTTCTATTCAACATTATTGTCACATTAACTTAGTAGTATAATTAACAAGTTTATGAGCTCAATAAAATTATTGCACAAATGAGAAATTTGTAAAAAGTGATGTTATATGGCTTCAAAAGATATGCAAGAATGTAACAAAGAACCATGACATTTAACCTCCAATATGAATCACTTTAAACATTAAATAGGTATCTAATATAATTCTGAGTGTAACACATGTTTCCTAAATCATTAAGACACTAAAAAGTAGTTACTATTGTTTTGCAATTAAGATTGCACTAGGTCCTCTATGTAAAGAATGAAGCTATGTTATTGATGAGCGGATAATTTATACGCTTTTTGGCATTGTTTTTAGTATGTTTTTAGTAGAATCTAGTTACTTTTAGGGATGTTTTCATTAGTTTTTATGTTAAAATCACATTTCTGGACTTTACTATGAGTTTGTGTGTTTTTCTGTGATTTCAGGTATTTTCTGGCTGAAATTGAGGGACTTGAGCAAAAATCAGATTCAGAGGTTGAAGAAGGACTGCTGATGCTGTTGGATTCTGACCTCCCTGCACTCAAAGTGGATTTTCTGGAGCTAGAGAACTCAAAATGGCGCGCTTTCAATTGCGTTGGAAAGTAGACATCCAGGGCTTTCTAGAAATATATAATAGTCCATACTTTGGCCGAGTTTAGATGACATAAAAGGGCGTTGAACTCCAGTTCTATGCTGCTGTCTGGAGTTAAAAGCCAGAAACACGTCACAAGCCAGAGTTGAACACCAGAAATACATTACAAACTGGCGTTCAACTCCAAGATTGACCTCTACACGTGTAACATTCAAGCTCAGCCCAAGCACACACCAAGTGGGCCCCAGAAGTGGATTTATGCATCAATTACTTACTTCTGTAAACCCTAGTAACTAGTTTATTATAAATAGGACTTTTTACTATTGTATTGATCATCATCTTTGATCAGTTTTATGCTATCTTAGACTTTCATGGGGGCTGGCCATTCGGCCATGCCTGAACCATTATAACTTATGTATTTTCATACGGTAGAGTTTCTGCACTCCATAGATTAAGGTGTGGAGCTCTGCTGTTCCTCAAAGATTAATGCAAAGTACTACTGTTTTTCTATTCAATTCAACTTATTCCGCTTCTAAGATATTCATTCGCACTTCAACCTGAATGTGATGAACATGACAATCATCATCATTCCCTATGAACGCGTGCCTGACAACCACTTCCGTTCTACCTTAGATTGAATGAGTATCTCTTGGATCTCTTAATCAGAATCTTCGTGGTATAAGCTAGATTGATGGCGGCATTCATGAGAATCCGGAAAGTCTAAACCTTGTCTGTGGTATTCCGAGTAGGACTCTGGGATTGAATGACTATGACGAACTTCAAACTCGCTAGTGCTGGGCGTAGTGACAGACGCAAAAGGAGGGTGAATCCTATTCCAGTATGATCGAGAACCTCAGATGATTAGCCGTGCTGTGACAGAGCATTTGGACCATTTTCACAAGAGGATGGGATGCAGCCATTGACAAGGGTGATGCCTCCAGACGATTAGCCATGCAGTGACAACGCATCGGACCATTTTCCAGAGAGGATAAAAAGTAGCCATTGACAATGGTGATGTCCTTACATAAAGCCAGCCATGGAAAGGAGTAAGATTGATTGGATGAAGACAGCAGGAAAGCAGAGGTTCAGAGGAACGAATGCATCTCTATACGCTTATCTGAAATTCTAACCAATGATATACATAAGTATTTCTATCCTTATTTTCTATTTATTATTAATATTCGAAAACTCCATAACTATTTTATATCCGCCTGACTGAGATTTACAAGGTGACCATAGCTTGCTTCATACCAACAATCTCCGTGGGATCGACCCTTACACACGTAAGGTTTATTACTTGGACGACCCAGTGCACTTGCTGGTTAGTTGTATCGAAGTTGTGAATGAAAAACGATTTATTAAGACGTGCGTACAGAGTTTCTGGCACCGTTGCCTGAGATCACAATTTTGTGCACCAAGTTTTTGGCACCGTTGCTGGGGATTGTTCAAGTTTGAACAACTGACGGTTCATCTTGTTGCTCAGATTAGGTAATTTTCTTTTTGTTTTATTTTCAAAAATTTTTCAAAAACCTTTCAAAAATTTTTCATCTGTTTTCGAAAACAAAAATAAATAAATCTTTTCAAAAATATATTTTTCTTCAGAATTTTTAAGAATGAATTCTAGAGTTTCATGAAGCATGTTGAAGCCTGGCTGGCTGTAAAGCCATGTCTAATTCTTTTGGATAGGGGCTTCCAACCATCAGCATAGAGGTAAGTTAATTGGAATGTCAGTCGTGGCATGTCTGAGTTACATACTAAAGCTTGGCTGGCTATAAAGTCATGCCTAACCCTCGGATTGGAGCTTTAGACTAAGAATACAAGATTCCTGGAATTCATATTAAAAAATTTTGAAATCCTTATTTTCTTTTTCCTATATGTTTTTTCGAAAACAAAATATACAAAAATCCAAAAAAATCAAAAATTCATAAAAATAAAAAATATTTCATGTTTCTTGTTTGAGTCTTGAGTCAAGTTGAAAGTTTGGTGTCAATTGCATGTTTTAAAGTTTGCATAAAATTTTCGAAAAATTCATGCATTCATAGTGTTCTTCATGATCTTCAAGTTGTTCTTGGTAAGTCTTCTTGTTTGATCTTGATGTTTTCATATTTTGTGTCTTTTCTTGTTTTTCATATGCATTCTTGCATTCATAGTTTCTATACATGAAAAATTTTTAAGTTTGGTGTCTTGCATGTTTTCTTTGCATTAAAAATTTTTCAAAAATAAGTTCTTGATGTTCATCTTGACATTCAAGGTATTCTTGGTGTTCATCTTGACATTCATAGCATTCTTGCATGCATTCATTGTTTTGATCCAAAATTTTCATGCATTGAGTCTTTTTCATGTTTTTCCCTCTCATCATTAAAAATTCAAAAATCAAAAAAAAAATATCTTTCCCTTTTTCACTCATAAATTTCGAAAATTTGAGTTGACTTTTTCTAAACTTTTTAAAATCTAGTTGTTTTTATGAGTCAAATCAAATTTTCAATTCAAAAATCTTATCTTTTTCAAAATCTTTTTCAAAAATCAAATCTTTTTCATTTCTCTTATTTATTTTCGAAAATTTTAAAAATATTTTTCAAAAATCTTTTTCTTATCTTTATCTCCTAATTTTCTAAAATAACATCATCAATTAATGTTTTGATTCAAAAATTTCAAGTTTGTTACTTGCTTGTTAAGAAAGATTCAAACTTTGAGTTCTAGAATCATATCTTGTGATTTCTTGTGAATCAAGTCATTAATTGTAATTTTAAAAATCAAATCTTTTTCAAAAATAATTTCAATCATATCTTTTCAAAAATATCTTTTTATCTTATCTTTTTCAAAATCATATCTTTTTCAAAAATTTGATTTTCAAATATCTTTTCTAACTTCTTATCTTCTTATCTTTTCAAAATTGATTTTCAAATTTGTTTCAACTAACTAACTAACTTTTTGTTTGTTTCTTATCTTTTTCAAAACTACCTAACTAACTCTCTGTCTCTAATTTTCGAAAATAACTTCCCTCTTTTTCAAAATTTCTTTTTAATTAACTAATTATTTTAATTTTCAAAAAATTTCTAACCTTTTTCAAAAACTATTTTCGAAAATCACTAACTCTTTTTCAAAAATAATTTTCGAAAATTCTCCTTCTCTCTCATCTCCTTCTATTTTATTTATTCATCTACTAACATCTCTCCCTCACTCCCCAAAAATCTGAACCCTTTCTCTCTCTGAGTTCAGATTTTCTCTTCTTCTTTTCTTCTACTCATATAAGGGAACCTCTATACTTGGGCAAAAAGGATCCCTATTATTATTATTTTTCTGTCCCTCTTTTTCATATGAGCAGGAGCAAGGACAGGAATATTCTTGTTGAAGCAGATCCAGAACCTGAAAGAACTCTGAAGAGGAAACTAAGAGAAGCTAAATTACAACAATCCAGCAAGCACCTTTCAGAAATTTTCGAACAAGAAGAGGAGATGGCAGCCGAAAATAATAATAATGCAAGGAGGATGCTTGGTGACTTTACTGCACCTAATTCCAATTTACATGGAAGAAGCATCTCCATTCCTGCCATTGGAGCAAACAATTTTGAGCTTAAACCTCAATTAGTTTCTCTGATGCAGCAGAACTGCAAGTTTCATGGACTTCCATCTGAAGATCCTTTTCAGTTCTTAACTGAATTCTTGCAGATATGCGATACTGTTAAGACTAATGGAGTAGATCCTGAAGTCTACAGACTCATGCTTTTCCCTTTTGCTGTAAGAGACAAAGCTAGAGTATGGTTGGACTCTCAACCTAAGGATAGCCTGAACTCTTGGGATAAGCTAGTCAAGGCTTTCTTAGCCAAGTTCTTTCCTCCTCAAAAGCTGAGTAAGCTTAGAGTGGATGTTCAGACCTTCAGACAGAAAGAAGGTGAATCCCTCTATGAAGCTTGGGAGAGATACAAAGAACTAACCAAAAAGTGTCCTTCTGACATGCTTTCATAATGGACCATCTTGGACATATTCTATGATGGTCTGTCTGAATTAGCTAAAATGTCATTGGATACTTCTGCAGGTGGATCCATTCACTTAAAGAAAACGCCTGCAGAAGCTCAAGAACTCATTGACATGGTTGCTAATAACCAGTTCATGTACACTTCTGAGAGGAATCCTGTGAGTAATGGGACGCCTATGAAGAAGGGAGTTCTTGAAATTGATACTCTGAATGCCATATTGCTCAGAATAAAATATTGACTCAGCAAGTCAATATGATTTCTCAGAGTCTGAATGGAATGCAAGCTGCATCCAATAGTACTCAAGAGTCATCTTCTGAAGAAGAAGCTTATGATCCTAAAAACCCTGCAATAGCAGAGGTGAATTATATGGGTGAACCTTATGGAAACACCTATAACCCCTCTTGGAGAAATCATCCAAATCTCTCATAGAAGGATCAACAAAAGCCTCAACAAGGCTTTAATAATGGTGGAAGAAATAGGTTTAGCAACAGCAAGCCTTTTCCATCATCCACTTAGCAACAGACAGAGAACTCTGAACAAAATACCTCTAATTTAGCAAATTTAGTCTCTGATCTATCTAAGGCCACTGTAAGTTTCATGAATGAAACAAGGTCCTCCATTAGAAATTTGGAGGCACAAGTGGGCCAGCTGAGTAAAAGGATCACTGAAATCCCTCCTAGTACTCTCCCAAGCAATACAGGAGAAAATCCAAAAGGAGAGTGCAAGGCCATTGACATAGTCAACACGGCCGAACCTGGAGAGGAAGGGGAGGACGTAAATCCTAGTGAGGAAGACCTCCTGGGATGTCCAGTGATCAATAAGGAGTTTCCCTTTGAGGAACCAAAGGAATCTGAGACTCATCTAGAGACCATAGAGATTCCATTAAACCTCCTTATGCCCATCATGAGCTCTGATGAGTATTCATCTTCTGAAGAGAATGAGGATGTTACTGAAGAGCAAGTTACCAAGTACCTTGGTGCAATCATGAAGCTGAATGCCAAATTATTTGGTATTGAGACTTGGGAAGATGAACCTCCCTTGTTCACCAATGAACTAAGTGATCTGGATCAACTGACATTGCCTCAGAAGAAACAGGATCCTGGAAAGTTCGTAATACCTTGTACCATAGGCAACATAATCTTTGAAAAGGCTCTGTGTGACCTTGGTTCAGGGATAAACCTCATGCCCCTCTCTGTAATAGAGAAACTGGGAATCTTTGGGGTGCAAGCTACTAAAATCTCATTAGAGATGGCAGACAATTCAAGAAAACAGGCTTATGGACAAGTAGAGGACGTGTTAGTAAAGGTTAAAGGCCTTTACATCCCTGCTGATTTCATAATCCTTGATACTAGGAAGGATGAGGATGAATCCATCATCCTTGGAAGACCTTTCCTAGCCACAGCAAGAGCTGTGATTGATGTTGACAGAGGTGAATTAGTCCTTCAATTGAATGAGGACTCCCTTGTGTTTACAACTCAAGGTTACCCTTCTGTAAACATGGAAAAGAGGCACAGTAAGCTTCTCTCAAAACAGAGTCAACCAGAGCCCCCACAGTCAAACTCTAAGTTTGGTGTTGGGAGGCCGCAACCAAACTCTAAGTTTGGTGTTGAGCTCCCATATCCAAACTCTAAGTTTGGTGTTGGGAAGTCTCAACAATGCTCTGAACATCTGTGAGGCTCCATGAGAGCCCACTGTCAAACTATTGACATTAAAGAAGCGCTTGTTGGGAGGCAACCCAATTTTTATTTATCTAATTTTATTTTTCTTGTTCCTTTCATGTTTTATTAGGTTCATGATCATGTGGAATCACAAAATAAATATAAAAATTGAAAACGGAATCAAAAACAGCAGAAGAAAAATCACACCCCGGAGGAAGACCTTACTGGCGTTTAAACGCCAGTAAGAAGCATCTGGCTGGCGTTCAACGCCAGAACAGAGCATGGTTCTGGCACTGAACGCCCAAAATGGGCAGCATCTGGGCGTTTGAACGCCAGAATTGCACCCTGGAGAAGAGCTGGAGCTGAACGCCCAGAACAAGCATGGTTCTGGCGTTCAACGCTAAAAATGGGCAACAAATGGGCGTTCAACGCCCAGAACAAGCACCAATCTGGCGCTAAACGCCCAGAGTTGTGTGCAAGGGCATTTTGCATGCCTAATTTGGTGCAAGATTGTAAATCCTTGAACACCTCAGGATCTGTGGACCCCACAGGATCCCCACCTACCTCCACTCACTTCTTCTCACCCCTCTTTCACACAATCCCATACACACTCTTCCCCAAAACTCTTCACCAATCACCTCAATCTCTCTTCCCTATAACCACTTCACCACTCACATCCATCCACTCTTCCCCATAAACCTACCTCATACACCGCACCTACCTTCAAAATTCAAAATCAATTTCCCACCCAAAACCCACCCTTATGGCCAAACCTTACCCCCCCTCCCTTCCTTATATAAAGCCCTCTATTCTTCTTCATTTTCACACAACACAACCCCCTCTCCTCCATATTTTCTTCTTCTTCTTCATCTATTCTTTCTTCTCTTGCTCGAGGGCGAGCAATATTCTAAGTTTGGTATGGTAAAAGCATAAACTTTTTGTTTTTCCATTACCATTGATGGCACCCAAGACCGGAGAATCCTCTAGAAAAGGGAAAGGGAAGACAAAAGCTTCCACCTCCGAGTCATGGGAGATGGAAAGATTCATCTCCAAAGCTCATAAAGACCACTTCTATGATGTTGTGGCCAAGAAGAAGGTGACCCCCGAGGTCCCTTTCAAGCTTAAGAAGAATGAGTATCCGGAGATCCGACATGAAATCCAAAGAAGAGGTTGGGAAGTTCTAACAAACCCTATCCAACAAGTCGGCATCCTAATGGTTCAAGAGTTCTATGCCAATGCATGGATCACTAGGAACCATGATCAAAGTAAGAACCCAAACCCAAAGAATTATATTACAATGGTTCGGGGGAAATACTTAGATTTTAGTCCGGAAAATATGAGGTTGGCGTTTAACTTGCCTATGATGCAAGGAGATACACGCCCCTACACTAGAAGGGTCAACTTTAATCAAAGGTTGGACCAAGTCCTCATGGACATATGTGTAGAAGGAGCTCAATGGAAGATTGACTCCAAAGGCAAGCCGGTTCAATTAAGAAGACTGGACCTCAAGCCTGTGGCTAGAGGATGGTTGGAATTCATCCAACGCTCCATCATCCCCACTAGCAACTGATCTGAAGTTACTGTGGATCGGGCCATCATGATTGGAGAAGAAGTAGAAGTTCATGAAGTCATCTCCCTTGAACTCTACAAAATAGCCGAAAAGCCCTCTCCTGGGGCAAGGCTAGCTTTTTCTCATCTTATTTGCCATCTATGTTACTCAGCTGGAGCTTTCATAGAAGGAGACATTCCCATTGAGGAAGAGAAGCCCATCACTAAGAAAAGGATGGAGCAAGCAAGAGAGCCCATTCATGGATCTCAAGAGACGCATGAAGCTCATCACCATGAGATTCCGGAGATGCCTCAAATGCATTTTCCTCCACAAAACTATTGGGAGCAAATCAACACCTCCCTAGGAGAATTAAGTTCCAACATGGGACAATTAAGGGTGGAACATCAAGAGCACTCCATCATCCTTCATGAAATAAGAGAAGATCAAAAAGCAATGAGGGAGGAGTAACAAAGACAAGGAAGAGACATAGAAGAGCTCAAGGACATCATTGGTTCCTCAAGAAGGAAACGCCACCATCACTAAGGTGGACTCATTCCTTGTTCTTACATTCTCTATTTTTTGTTTTCTCTATGTTAAGTGCTTATCCATGTTTGTGTCTTCATTACATGATCATTAGTAGTTAGTAACTATGTCTTAAAGTTATGAATGTCCTATGAACCCATCACCTCTCTTAAATGAAAACTGTTTTAATTCAAAAGAACAAGAAGTACATGAGTTTCGAATTTATCCTTGAACTTAGTTTAATTATATTGATGTGGTGACAATGCTTCTTGTTTTCTGAATGAATGCTTGAACAGTGCATATGTCTTTTGAAGTTGTTGTTTAAGAATGTTAAATATGTTGGCTCTTGAAAGAATGATGATAAGGAGAAATGTTATTTGATAATCTGAAAAATCATAAAAATGATTCTTGAAGCAAGAAAAAGCATCAAAGAACAAAGCTTGCAGAAAAAAAAATATAGCAAAAAAATAGAAAGAAAAAAAATAAAATAAAAATAAAAAGAAAAAGCAAGCAGAAAAAACCAAAAGCTCTTAAAACCAAGAGGCAAGAGCAAAAGCCAGTAACCCTTAAAACCAAAAGGCAAGGGCAATAAAAAGGATCTCAAGGCTTTGAGCATCAGTGGATAGGAGGGCCTAAATGAATAAAATCCTGGCCTAAGTGGCTAAACCAAGCTGTCCCTAACCATGTGCTTGTGGCGTGAAGGTGTCAAGTGAAAACTTGAGACAGAGCGGTTAAAGTCAAGGTCCAAAGCAAAAGAAGAGTGTGCTTAAGAATGCTGGACACCTCTAATTGGGGACTTTAGCAAAGCTGAGTCACAATCTGAAAAGGTTCACCCAGTTATGTGTTTGTGGCATTTATGTATCCGGTGGTAATACTGGAAAACAAAGTGCTTAGGGCCACGACCAAGACTCATAAAATAGCTGTGTTCAAGAATCATCATACTGAACTAGGAGAATCAATAACACTATCTGAACTCTGAGTTCCTATAGATGCCAATCATTCTGAACCTCAATGGATAAAGTGAGATGCCAAAACTATTCAAGAGGCAAAAAGCTACAAGTCCCGCTCATCTGATTGGAGCTATGTTTCATTGATAGTTTGGAATTTATAGTATATTCTCTTCTTTTTACCCTATTTGATTTTCGGTTGCTTGGGGACAAGCAACAATTTAAGTTTGGTTTTGTGATGAGCGGATAATTTATACGCTTTTTGACATTGTTTTTAGTATATTTTTAGTAGAATCTAGTTACTTTTAGGGATGTTTTCATTAGTTTTTATGTTAAATTCACATTTCTGGACTTTACTATGAGTTTGTGTGTTTTTCTGTGATTTCAGGTATTTTCTGGCTGAAATTTAGGGACTTGAGCAAAAATCAGATTCAGAGGTTGAAGAAGGACTGCTGATGCTGTTGGATTCTGACCTCCCTGCACTCAAAGTGGATTTTCTAGAGCAACAGAACTCAAAATGGCGCACTTCCAATTGCGTTGGAAAGTAGACATCTAGGGCTTTCCACCAATATATAATAGTCCATACTTTGGCCGAGTTTAGATGACGTAAAAGGGCGTTGAACGCCAGTTCTATGCTGCTGTCTGGAGTTAAACGCCAGAAACACGTCACAAGCCAGAGTTGAACGCCAGAAATATGTTACAAACTGGCGTTCAACTCCAAGATTGACCTCTACACGTATAACATTCAAGCTCAGCCCAAGCACACACCAAGTGGGCCCCGGAAGTGGATTTATGCATCAATTACTTACTTCTGTAAACTCTAGTAACTAGTTTATTATAAATAGGACTTTTTACTATTGTATTGATCATCATCTTTGATCAGTTTTATGCTATCTTAGATTTTCATGGGGGCTGGCCATTCGGCCATGCCTGAACCATTATCACTTATGTATTTTCATACGGTAGAGTTTCTGCACTCCATAGATTAAGGTGTGGAGCTCTGCTGTTCCTCAAAGATTAATGCAAAGTACTACTATTTTTCTATTCAATTCAACTTATTCCGCTTCTAAGATATTCATTCGCACTTCAACCTGAATGTGATGAACGTGACAATCATCATCATTCCCTATGAATGCGTGCCTGACAACCACTTCCATTCTACCTTAGATTGAATGAGTATCTTTTGGATCTCTTAATCAGAATCTTCGTGGTATAAGCTAGATTGATGGCGGCATTCATGAGAGTCCGGAAAGTCTAAACCTTGTCTGTGGTATTCCGAGTAGGACTCTGGGATTGAATGACTGTGACGAACTTCAAACTCGCGAGTGCTGGGCGTAGTGACAGACGCAAAAGGAGGGTGAATCCTATTCCAGTATGATCGAGAACCTCAGATGATTAGCCGTGCTGTGACAGAGCATTTGGACCATTTTCACAAGAGGATGGGATGCAGCCATTGACAAGGGTGATGCCTCCAGACGATTAGCCATGCAGTGACAGTGCATCGGACCATTTTCCAGAGAGGATAAAAAGTAGCCATTGACAACGGTGATGTCCTTACATAAAGCCAGCCATGGAAAGGAGTAAGATTGATTGGATGAAGACAGCAGGAAAGCAGAGGTTCAGAGGAACGAATGCATCTCTATACGCTTATCTGAAATTCTAACCAATGATATACATAAGTATTTCTATCCTTATTTTCTATTTATTATTAATATTTGAAAAATCCATAACTATTTTATATCCGCCTGACTGAGATTTTCAAGGTGACCGTAGCTTGCTTCATACCAACAATCTCCGTGGGATCGACCCTTACTCACGTAAGGTTTATTACTTGGACGACCCAGTGCACTTGCTGGTTAGTTGTATCGAAGTTGTGAATGAAAAACGATTTATTAAGACGTGCGTATAGAGTTTCTGGCGCCGTCGCCTAAGATCACAATTTCGTGCACCAGTTATGCACTAAAATGGTGAAAAACAACACAAATAAAAATGAACATGTTCCAATGGTTGTGCATGCAAATAGATAAATACATAAACAAATATTGAGGCCAAAAGTTGAAAAAACACATAACTCAAAAGTGAGTCAGATATCCGAGTTATTGTGATAGCTGAACATAGCTTAGAAAGATAACTAATTTAGTCTGAGTTACAGACTCTAGAACATCTATAAAACAACTTAATTAAGAATGACACAAAATTTAAAAGGATTAAAAGTTTTCTACTAAGACGGCAACAAAATTGAGTTAAAAAAATACATCACAAAGCTGCTTAAATTAGGATATCTAAATACTTGTAAAGGTATCTATGTTATGATAATTAGACTAAGAAGCTGACAATGATAGATTATGGTTTGAAAGTTGAACAAACTTCTTGTTTTTTCAAAATTTTGAATAAAAATTGAATTTTAGAATATTAAGTGATAGAACTTTCGATATATACGATGATCATAAACTAGATAAGAGAGAGGATGTAATTAGAATAATTAGCATATAAAAATCATTGAAATAATTAGAACAAGAGGATGTGAATTTAGTTACAAATCTAGAAGTAAAAAGTTAGAACGCAAACTGAGAAACAGATTGTGGAGGATAAGGCATGTTAATGGAAGAGGAGAAGCTAGCAAAGCAGAAGCTTGAGGAAGGAAGAGAAGCTCGCAGATCTGGAGAAAATCTTGATGAAGGAGGAGAAGTTAGAAGGAGCAAAAATGGCGTTTCTACGAGAATGTTTATAGGATTTCAAATAATTTAGTTGAGACTTTGATCACTGACGCTAGGATTTTTGCCAGTAAAGAATGTCATAAAAACAGTCGTGTTGTAGATATAGTCTCTAAACCGACAAAAATCCCTTCATACAAACGTTTTGATTGTCACAAGTAACAAACCCCTTTTAAAATTGTTAACCGAGTATTTAAACCTTGGGTCGTCTTCTCAAGGAATTGCAGGGAGGTATGTGCTTATTATTGGTTATGGAGATTGTAAATTTGGGGGGTTTGAATGTATAAGATAAAAAGCAAGAATAGTAAATGGCAAGAAAGTAATATTGTATTAAATTAAATAAATAATAAAACTCTTGGCAAGGTATAAGAACTGGAAGTCCTATTCTTGTCAATTGTGATGAGAATTGGGTTTTAATCCCACTTTGTTAACCTCTAACTATGAAGGTAAATCAAGTGGATTAATTAGCTTAATCCTTAGGTCCTAGTCAATTCCTATGGAAAGACTAGAGTTATAGGAGCAACTCCCAATTTCAACCACTACTTTATTTGACAGCTCAAGCGTTACCAATAAATCAACCAAAGTCAAAAGGGAAAAATCCAAATTATTTATATAATAAAAAGGAGCAATCATAAGTCTGAAATACCTCAAGATATATTAATTAGAAAATCAATCTAAACATAGAGAGTCATAAACAAATTGAGAAAAGAAATAAAAAGAACATTGAACCTGGGAAGAAGTTGAAATAATAAAGTTGAAATAATAATATATCCTAATTCCTTTAAGAGGAATCCTAATCCTAAATCCTAAGAGAAAGGAGAGAACCTCTCCCTCTAAAAACTACATGAAAGGTGAATTGTTGGAAGTCTCCTCATGAATGGATGCAGTTCCCCACTTTATAGCCTCTAATCTGTGTTTTCTGGGCCGCAAACTAGGTCAGAAACAGTCCAGAATTCGCTGGTTTCGAATTTTGCCACGCTGGATTTCCATCTCTGCGACGTGGCCGTATGGATCACGCGGTCGCGTTGCCTAGCGTCAGGGGAATTATAGCATATTATATATCAAATCGAAGCCCCAGACGTTAACTTTCCAACGCAACTGGAACCGCGTCGTTTGGACCTCTGTAGCTAAAGTTATAGCCGTTTGAGTGCAGAGAGGTCAGGCTGGACAGCTTAGCAATTTCTCCAACTTCTTGCATTCCTTCCACTTTTGCATGCTTTCTTCCCATCCTCTGAGTCATTCCTGCCCTATAATATCTGAAATCACTCAACACAAATATCAAGGCATCTAATGGTAATAAGAGAGGATTAATATTAGCAATTATAAGTCTGAAGAAGCATGTTTTCAATCAAAGTACATAATTAGGAAGGCAAATGTAAAACCATGCAAATAGTATAAATAAGTGGGTAAAGAGTAGATAAAAACTACTCAATTGAACACAAGATAAACCATGAAATAGTGGTTTATCAATCTCTCCATACTTAAACACTAGCATGTCCTCATGCTAAGCTCAAGAGAAACTATAAAGAATGAAGAGGAATGGTATGAAATGCAACCTATCTATATGAATCTAACTACATGCAAAATGTCTCTACCTACTTGGTTTAAAAGTAAATAAATTCTCCAAGAATAAATATGAACTGGATTTCACTAATTCAAATCATGAAAATGAAGTACAAATAAACTTGCAAGAAGAAAATAGCTCATGAAGGTAGGGAACAAGGAATTGAGCTTCGAACCCTCACTGGTAGTGTATACACTCTAATCACTCAAGTGTTTAAGGTTCGATTCTCTAAATGCTCTACTAACTTTGCTTTCTAAGGCTTGCTCTTCATCTAACAATCAACATAAATTTAATGTACAGATACACATATCAAGAGGTCTTTTAAGGGTTGTAATGGGGTTAGGGTCAAGGTAGGATTGTATTTGGCCAAGTGGACTAAAATCTGGATCCTTAATTAACTTAGACTTTCCACCTAACTTAAACAATCCATGTAATCACAGTACAAAATCTAACTATCCATCAACCATGTTTTCCACATATTCATACATTCTAATTTCAAGTACAATTCATATGCATTGTTTTCAACATTTACTTTGGGGCATTTTGTCCCCTTTTTCTTATTTGCTCTTTTTCCTCTTTTCTTTTCTTTTCTTTTCTTTTTTTTTATACATAATTTTTCTTTTTCTTTTATTTTTCTCAATGCATATGATTAAATTATTGGATGCATGAATCATGTCCTAAACATTTTTTTTCACATTTTCAGAAAATTCTAACATACTCAATTCTCAAACCAATTGTTTCCAAATTCGCTTCCCCACACTTAATTTATAAGCACTCTCACTAGTCTAAGCTAACTAAGGATTCAAATTAAGGACATTATTGTTTTCCGCTTAGAGTTAATGATGTGCTAAAGTAAGGAACAAAGGGGTATAATAGGCTCAAATTGGTTTGCAAAGGATAATGAAAGGTAAGGCCATATGGGTATGTAAGCTCAGTGAAACAAAGGCCTCAATCATATAAGTGCATGCATACATCAAACCATGGAAATATAGAATTAAGCAAGACAGAGATCACAATTTTAGAGAGAAAGATACACACTAAAAATAAAATATTGGTTGATAAAATGCAACCAATTTTAAATAGGCTCAAAATCTCACAGGTTTTGTGTGTTCGAGCTCTAAACCATGTTCCAGTATAATATCTCTTCAAACAAGTGTAACATTAAATTTTATTCAAATTAGTGAAATTCTCTAAAAAGGTTTCTTGAAAAAGAAAATATTACTTTAACCAAGTGGTAAAATATGCAAAAAATTAAACAAATATACAATCAAACATGCAAATGCAACAATGAATAAGGAAATAAATCATTGGTGTTGAGTCAAGAAATAACTAACCCATGGAGATTGGTATCGACCTCCCCACACTTAAAGATTGCACCGTCCTCGATGCATGCTGAGATGTGCAGGTGGACGGGTTGCTCCAACTGACGCTTGTAGATGGAGGTGCCTTAGTTGGAGATCTCTTGGTTCCTTTCCTTGCTAGTGTCTTGTCAGTGGCCTTCTCTTTTTCTTTCTTGGTACCCATGCCTAAGGAAGAAGAAAAAAAAAGAGTGTAAAATATAGAAAACTAAGACTGGAAGGGAGGAAATTTCAAGTGATAAGGAATGCCAAAGGAAAGATGATAGCCCAACTACATGGTAGCTACAACATGTAGGAAAGACAACAATAAAGATCAAAAAGGGGCAATTCAAAATAATAAGATGCAAGAGGATTAAAACATGCAAATAACAGGCATGAGAAGCATAACTCAAGCATCAAGTAATAAATGTGCTAAATTAAAGAGCATGTGTAATGATGACAATTATGAATGATAATCCCAAATACATGTGGAGCACAAGTGTTGTGAAAAAGAGGCATGCAAGTGAAAGAGTAAAATAAAATAAGATTTAAAATGCCATAAAAGCTTTTTTCACAAACACTGGGTGTGCAAGTTAAAATAGGGATGAAAATAATGTAATCCAAATGTATAAGAGAGCCATGAATAAATGTCAATTGTCAAATCTCTCCTCAGAATAGCCATCTGCTCAAATAAATTAAGGCACTTATCTAAATAAAACTCCAACACCAATGAGAATAATGCAATGAATGAAATATGCAAATAAATGAAGTAAAATAAAATGAGTGGGAAAAAGGATGAGAAGAAGAAAAAGAAAGTGAGAAAGGAGAGAGAAGGAAGAAATTAGGATTAGAAAAGAGAAGATAAGAAAATTGGCACTAATTTGGATAGGTTGTGCGACGCCGGCGACGCGGTCGCGTGGGTGACGCGGTCGCGTGGTGCGCAATAAGGTTAGGCGACGCGGACGCGTGGGGCACGCGATCGCGTGACTTGATTTGTGCTAGTGGTGCGAGTGCACCCTCGCGGTCGCACAACTCTCTGTTCGAAACTCTTTTTGCCAAAATTCTGGGTGACGCAGTCGCGTGGTCGACGCGATCGCGCGGGTTGCCTTATTTCCAATATGATGTGGATGCGTGGGTGACGTGTTCGCGTGGCAGGGCTTGTGCTACTAGCACGGATCCAGCCCAACTCCAGCTCAACTTTCGGCCATGCACCCGGTTGACGTCGATTTCAGGTCACGCGGCCGCGTGGATGACGCGGTCGCGTGGGAGGCCATTATTCCCATATGACGCGGTCGCGTCAGCGACGCGGTCGCGTGGGATGATTTGTGCCATTGGTACGCCTCCAGCGCTACTCTTGCAAAACTCTCTGTTCATATTAATATTGTCTCCCATCTCCTTGCGACGCGGACGCGTCGCTGATGCGGTCACGTCGCGTGCTCGCTTTTTTTTTTTTAATCTGAAAAGATGCAGAATACAGTGTTAATATGAATGTGATGCAAAACTCCAGGTTCAATATAATAAAATAAAATGAAACTCAAAAACAAATAAAACTAAATAAAAATTAAAAATGAACGATTATACCATGGTGGGTTGTCTCCCACCTAGCACTTTTAGTTAGAGTCCTTAAGTTGGACATTTGGTGAGCTCCCTGTTATGGTGGCTTGTGCTTGAACTCATCCAGAAATCTCCACCAATGTTTGTATCTCCAGTCACCTCCGGGGTCCCAAACTAGGCATGTAAAGCCCTTAAAAAGCTTCTAACAGATTCTTAGGCTCCCGGAGTGACAAATGTCAGAGCAGATTCCAGGATCCCAAATCTTGCTTTTACACCCATCTTTATCGGGATCTGTATTTTTCCAATTGGGTGATAAGTAATTTGAATTCTCACTGCAGCTACCAAACATCTTCCTAGACCCATTCAATTGAGCTCTACACCAACCATTGCGTTTAAAGCTTCCAACCATAACGAACCTTATAGGACAATTCGTACCACTGACCATCTTCCTCTTACTCTTAATGTCACAAAGAGCTCTAAGTTGACCATCCATCTCCAGTAGCCCATATTCAAGTGGGATTAGAAAGCTAAGGGATATGAATTTTACCCACTTGAATGTTGTGAAGGATGATGGCAACTTAGGGGGAGGTATTTCTAATGAAATTGCAAGCTCCACTCCCTTGTGCTCTTCTCTGACAACTTCCACCACCTTGTAAGCTTCTTCAATTTCAACCTCTTCCAAGTCTTCAACCAGGGTATGCCTTGGAGGTTGTACACCCTCCTCAACATCAAATGCAACCGTCTTGGAAGGAGGCTCTATGTCTTGACTTTCCCATGGAGGTTCAGCATGTCGCAAGTTTTCAACCACTTGTTCCTCTTTAATAATTACTGCTTTGTCCAGTAGTTTTAATATAAAATCGTACTCATTCTTGATGATTTGCTTTCCATGACAACTCCTTTTAATTGTTCTTTCATCTTCAAGAGTATTTACTACCTTCACCCTTAGGGCCTCCTCTAGCTCCTTATGAAGTATGGATTCGCGAAGATGATCCCTTCTCTCTTGTTCCATGTCAATAGCATCATTGGGATCATGTTGCTCTTGGATTGATGGATGTGGGTGCTCTTCCATGGATGGTGGTGATGGGATGGAGAGATCATTCTGTGGTTGAAAAGGAAGTGCACTAGAGCTTGAGGGTTGATTGTTGAAGGTATTTGGTGGTCTGATTTGGGCGACGAGAGCTTGTATAGTAGAGTTTAGATTGGCAAGTGCTTTCTCCATGGAGGTTTGGGGTGGATCTATGTATGGTTCATTTGGTTCATAAGGTGGTTGGTATGGTGGTTGAGGGTTAGGGTCATATGGAGGTGAATGGCGGAAAGGGGCTTGTGAGTATGGTGGTCCAAAGTCATGTTGATGAGAGGATTCATAGGCATATGGTGGTGGTTGTTGATAGTCCACTGGAGGTGGTTGTTGCCATGAGGGTTGATCAAATCCTTGTGGCTCCTCCCATCTTTGATTGTTCCAACCTTGATGCCTGTTCTCATTGTAATTTTTTCTTCCTGCAACATAATTGTAACCAGACTCATAGCCAAAGGGGTGAGAGTTCATAGTAGCAAAATAAAAATTAAAAATAAAAATAAAAATAAATTTAAATTAAAAGGTTATTTAAATTTTAAATTTGAAAATTAAATTTTGAAATTTGAAATTTGAAAATTTTAAATTTAAATTTTGAAAATTTTTAAATTTCAATTTTTGAAATTTGATCTTTGAAATAAGATAAGATAAGATAAAAATTTTAAAAATAAAAATTTGAAATTTTTTTTTCGAAAAAATTAATTAAAAATATTTTTGAATTTAATGAGGAAAGAGAAAAATAATAAAATGACACCAAATTTCAAATTTTTAGATCAAAACGAAGAAAACAACTAAGAACAGCTTGAACGTCAAGATTTACGTGAAGAACAACTTGAAGATCAAGATGAACACTAAGAATAAATTTTTGAAGATTTTTTTTTAATAACTAAATAAAAACCAATAACCGCTTAATTTATGAAAAAGCAAAAATAAAAACAAATAAACAAGCAAAGATCAAAAAAATATTTACAATAACCAATAATAAGGCACACGTTTGCGATTCCCCAGCAACGGCGCCATTTTGACGTTAGGATTTTTGCCAGTAAAGATTGTCATAAAAACTGTCGCGTTGTAGATATAGTCTCTAAACCGACAAAAATCCCTTCGTACAAACGTTTTGGTTGTCACAAGTAACAAACCCCTTTTAAAATTGTTAACCGAGTATTTAAACCTCAGGTCGTCTTCTCAAGGAATTGCAGGGAGGTATGTTCTTATTATTGGTTATGGAGATTATAAATTTGGGGGTTTGAATGTATAAGATAAAAAGCAAGAATAGTAAATGGCAAGAAAGTAATATTGTATTAAATTGAATAAATAATAAAACTCTTGGCAAGGTATAAGAACTGGAAGTCCTATTCTTGTCAATTGTGATGAGAATTGGGTTTTAATCCCACTTTGTTAACCTCTAACTATGAAGGTAAATCAAGTGGATTAATTAGCTTAATCCTTAGGTCCTAGTCAATTCCTATGGAAAGACTAGAGTTATAGGAGCAACTCCCAATTTCAACCATTGCTTTATTTGACAGCTCAAGCGTTACCAATAAATCAACCAAAGCCAAAAGGAAAAAATCCAAATTATTTATATAATAAAAAGGAGCAATCATAAGTCTGAAATACCTCAAGATATATTAATTAGAAAATCAATCTAAACATAAAGAGTCATAAACAAATTGAGAAAAGAAATAAAAAGAACATTGAACCTGGGAAGAAGTTGAAATAATAAAGTTGAAATAATAAAATATCCTAATTCCTTTAAGAGGAATCCTAATCCTAAATCCTAAGAGAGAGGAGAGAACCTCTCCCTCTAAAAACTACATGAAAGGTGAATTGTTGGAAGCCTCCTCATGAATGGATGCAGTCCCCCACTTTATAGCCTCTAATCTGTGTTTTCTGAGCCGCAAACTGGGTCAGAAACAGTCCAGAATTCGCTGGTTTCGAATTTTGCCACGCTGGATTTCCGTCACTGCGACGCGGCCGCATGGATCACGCGGTCGCGTCGCCTAGCATCAGGGGAACTATAGCATATTATATATCAAATCGAAGCTCCGGACGTTAGCTTTTTAATGCAACTGGAACCGCGTCATTTGGACCTTTGTAGCTAAAGTTATAGCCGTTTGAGTGCAGAGAGGTCAGGCTGGACAGCTTAGCAATTTCTCCAACTTCTTGCATTCCTTCCACTTTTGCATGCTTTCTTCCCATCCTCTGAGTCATTCCTGCCCTATAATATCTGAAATCACTCAACACACATATCAAGGCATCTAATGGTAATAAGAGAGGATTAATATTAGCAATTATAAGTCCGAAGAAGCATGTTTTCAATCAAAGTACATAATTAGGAAGGCAAATGTAAAACCATGCAAATAGTATGAATAAGTGGGTAAAGAGTAGATAAAAACCACTCAATTGAGCACAAGATAAACCATGAAATAGTGGTTTATCAATCACTCCATGATTTCAAAATAAAAAAGTATAACAACTCTAGTAAATTCCTTAAAAAAAATTTCTACAAAAAGAAAACATGAAGAAAAAGATCTATGTAGTTCACAGTGCACGTAATACTAGGAGAAAATAAGTATTCACATTATTCTACTCAATCCTATAATTACAAAGAAATTCGGTGAAGAACTTAGTCAATTTCTTCTAATAATCCCTAATTTTTTACCTAAAAATAAGTTGAACAATCAAAAAAATTAAAACCTGGCATTAAATAAAATAAGTAGTAGCAGTCAGCAAAGAACAATCAAAACTTGGAATTAAACAAAATAAGGTCAATAAGGAGAAGAGAAGCTCAAAGAACAGAAACTAATAGAATACCTTGCAGATCGCATCAATGGAAGCAAATATGCCATCAGAGGAGAAGCATTGATGGAGGTAAGATCAATGGAGGGGAGATTAGAATCGTTGATGGAGGAGAGATCGATGGAGGAGAAGCTCGTAGAGCAGCAGCGATGTTGTTTTCAAATTCTGCCACATCAACACAACTCTTACACGTACAGACGCACTTACTAATCTCACTCTCATTGCAATTAGGCATGGATCAGAGAAGTTGAACTTTTTAAAACCATCTTAAAACATAATGGCGGTCAAAACTGCCAGAATCATAAAAAAAACCATCACTAACTAAAGATGAATTGTGGCAGCCACATATGTAACACCTACCACACAGAGCTTTACGCCTAGGTCGTAATCAATGGTTATAAGGTACTACGACCTATAAAAACAAAATGTATTCATATAAATATAGCAAGGATATAATATCTAGGAGCCTTAACAAAGAAGTTAGGCAAAAACCAAGACTAGCCAATTTCGTCACACTCAAAAACTGTTAAGATCGAAGGCTTATACAGAAAAGAACCAAGAGACATAGATAGGTATAAATAGAGTTCCAAAAGATAGTTACATAATCAAGCTCTAGACCTGACCTGTGAAGCAAAGGCCAAAAGACAAATACAAGACCTAGTTCTCTAAAGTCAACCTCTAAGAGGGACAAGACATAAAATATACAAGATGGACTATATACATATATAAACATAAACAAAATACAAACATCGATTCCCAAGATTGTTCTTCGCTTCCAAGAGTCTCCAAAATGCTCAGTTCGATGCTTCGCATCCTGCATCTGAAAAAAATATTATATGTATGGAATGAGAACCGGGGGTTCTCAGTATGATAAAGGTGCCAACATAGATAATATATAAGGTCCCGAAAAAGGTAGAGGCATTCCTATAATTCTGACACTCAGATTTAAACTTAAAGGAATAAACTAAACTATAAATTTGGCAAAACTCTCTAAGGTGTTCAAGTCTCAATCTAACTCTAATTCTATAATTCACTTTCTGTCTCATTAAACCTTAACTTTATAATCCACTTTCTGTCTCCTCCAACTAAATTGTAATTCAATCATTTACTCTCCGTCTTCTCCAACCCTCCGAACCACCAGTGGAACTGCCCTCGTCATTCTTCCGCCAGACAAGGGGTCTCTCAG
Source organism: Arachis hypogaea (assembly GCF_003086295.3). NCBI lineage: Eukaryota > Viridiplantae > Streptophyta > Magnoliopsida > Fabales > Fabaceae > Arachis > Arachis hypogaea. Next base: position 56,706,277 of record NC_092051.1, read on the forward strand.
GTGCATAGAAAAATAATACAAACAAAGAAAACACAAATAGGATGCAGTTATAGCAGGTAAAGCATATATCAAGTAGACATATTAATTCAAATAAGCAAACCCAAGTAATTCAAACTCAAACAAAACAAACAAATGCATATGATGTATGTCTGCCCTATGGCCGATGAGTCTCATCTGTCGGTTATAAAGCCAAACCCGACATGTCTGGTAGCTAACCCTGGATAGAACATCAAACAAGGAGCAAGTGGGTCAATGCCGCAACCCTTGCATCTTACCCACGTACCCGAAGTAGGGGAAAACTTCACCCTACCTCTTACCCAGGTGGTGTTACAGTTCTCAACCCAGAGCAAATGGCAACAGAATTCAACCCTTGCATCTTACTCGAAGTCTCGAACTCTTATCCGGAGCAAGTGCATCACACCACTGCATCTTACCCGGAGTCTCGGCTCTTATCCGAAGAAAGTGGACAACACCACTGGCTTTTACCCAGAGCCTCAACTTATACCTGGAGCGAGTGGACAACGCCACCGCCTCTTGCCCGGTCACATACTTCTCATAATCATTCAATTCATTCAAATATCATACTTTAAAATCAATCATCACTATCCTTCATTCAAACTCAATATTCATCAATCCATCTCTCACTCAATTACCATTTCAATTCATACCTGGAGCAAATGGATAACACCACTACGTCTTACCCGGCTACATATATCTTGAACATAATCATTCATCATCATCTCAATCAAACTGCTTCATCATCATCTCATAATATCACTACTATTCTCATTATATCTCATTCATCAACATTGCATTGTTCTCATAATTGCCTCATTCATCACTTTCATTATCTCATCAAATCAATTATCCCCTTTTTAAACTCCTCCGATACCAATTTTCATCTTCTCCCACTCAATAACCTAAAACCTAACTAATAAACCTTAAATAGAGTTTTCAGAAGTTTGGAAAATTAGAGCAATGGTCAATAGTTCAAAAATAGTGAATTTTTATCAAAATAATAGTTTCGGAGGTTTACAAGCTTGCGGAGAAGGTCAAATGGTGAAAAATACAATTTTTGTGTAAAAAAGAGTGGTGTGCGTATGCATCATTGCTGTGCATACGCACGCAACAAAGTGACCTTCCCTTCCTGTGCATACGCATCACTGTGTGCGTACGCACACTTACAAAATCCTCAGGGTGTGCATACACACACCCCCCTCGTGCATACGCACAAGCCAAAACGCACTCCCTGTTTTGTGCGTACACACACACACACACCAGAATTCCTGATTTTCTGCAACTTAGGAAAATTCAATTTTTGGTACAAAACTTCCGACGTCCAAAACTTCCTCTATAAAATTCCGCTTTTTCAGACACTTTATACTGTTGTAAAGCTCTTGAAATTATCTTTAATTTGAGAAAGTTTCATTCAACTCCAAAATCCAAGACTCAAGTTATGATCCGCCAAAGTTCACTAAAAATTTATTTTTACCAAAAGTCACCAAAACCTTTACATTTCTAAAACCTTAATACATATATAATTATTTCTCAATTAAAACATCCCCATGCTTCCAAATTCATATTCGCCTATTTTTCAAACACTCCTCATCATCAATACATACAATATCATCAATTCACTAAACAATTTTCACCCCAAATATAATCATTATTCAACAAAGTGTCATCAACACAACCTATCATCATCAATCATCACGTATCTCTATCAACCTCAATAATCAACACAACATAACTCATCATTATACATTATCATCATCAAACACCAACTCATCAATCTACAAAGTCATCATTCATCAACTCAATATCACTATAATTCTATGTTTCCATCAAGGTTACTAAACATTTGCATACTTACACATTTTCACCCTATCCTTTGGTCATCTAGCCTACGTTTTCATGAAACATTACATATTATCTACAAGAAACCAAAACCATACCTTGGCCAATTTCTTCCTAAGCCTAGAACACCTCAATTATCCACCGGTCCTCAAACTCCAAAGCTCCAACTCCTCATTAATTGAATTTTCAGCTCCCAGGATTCAATTTTAAGCTTCAAATATCTTCTAGTTTAACTCCAAATCACCCAATTCAATCTAATACAATACAAATTCACTATAATTAGCATAGGGTTTGCTAATTAATGATTCATAAAGGGTTAAGTAATTTCTTACCTTATCCACTCAAAATTGGTGTTGAACCCAATAGTTATCAGTCACTAGAGTACTCCTAAACTATCAAAATCACCAAAATCACTCAAAATTTAAACCAAATTCGTGGAAAAAGGGGGCACAAAAAAATGGGCACATGATTCAGAGGTACTCACCACATTGTTTGGATAGAATTGAAGAGGACTCCAAGACGAACGCGTGACCACATTAGTGTCAAAATTCATATTTTAATTATTTCTACTTCATTAAACTATAAAAATTAATTTTTTTAATTTTCTTTGAGTAATAATTAATTTATTAGCTAATTATTCATTAATTACTCGGGATTTACAACATAAACCACCATAATTCACAAATATTATGGTGCTCTTATGAGGCTGTCTTAATTCTAATGTCGTTTTATACCTCTTTTGTAGTGAGATCTGTCCTAAGGTGCTATATTAAATTACGACTTGAATATTTTTTATCCATTAAAATTATGTATATAGATAAAAAGTATTTTGAATATAAATTTTTATTTTTATTTTAAATTAAATACCATTAAAAAATAAATAAATTTAATAATATTTATAAATAATAAATTTGTAATTTTTAAAATATTTATTTTGATTTTGTTACACATAATTTTGTTAATATTTTATTTAATTTAAATTTATAAATTTTATATATTCTAAAAATTAAATTTTTTAGAAGAATTCTATATTAATTATGAAATATTTTTTATTCTCATCTTTTAGATTATGTCATTAAATCTATAAATTTAAAAAAATATATAAATTAGAGTAAAAGACAAATAGGTCCCTGACCTTTTTTTTGCGGACATTTTCGTCCCTGACCATTGAAAAATACTTTTAAGTCCCTGACGTCCTTAAAAGTTGGACGGATCAGTCCCTCCGTCCAAATGCCTCCATCAGACCCAACGGAAAGTGCTTGTCACGCATACTCGTCGCTTGGCAGACTTCCCTGTACGCGTGTGTCATGCGTACGCATTGCGATGAATTCTCCACTTCTCCATAAATTCTCCAATTTGCATGTTTTTTTTCCATTTCTTTCAAGCTATTCTTGCCTTCAAAACTTGAAATCACTTAAACAAAAAAAATGTTCTATAATTTTTTTAGTACCATTAGTACTCTTTAATTTAGTATCATTTTGGACTAAAATTTTTATTATTTATGACTCTTTTGTTACTTATCATTAGTATATAATAAAAATGAAAATAAAGTACAGTGAGAAGTATAATAAAAACAACAAAAAAAAACGAATAAAATTTATATAAATAAAACCAAATAAAAAATAAAAAAAGAATTTATATAAACAAAAAATAATAAAAATATCATAAAAATTAATAAAAATAAGACTTTATATTAACAATAGTTGTCATATGAATAAAAAAATGCAATAAAAATATAACATTAGAACACTAAAAAAATAATATTAAAATATTTATCATATAAATAAAGAAACAATAAAAGACATAAAAATCAAAATACGAAAGAGTACTAAAAATAATAAAAAAAATTAAAATCTTTATCTTATCGTGATTGAAACAAATCTAAAAGATTTTGATGAAAAAAAATTGGAACGACAAAGAATTATTGTAAAAATTATATGATTACTTGCATCCTTTTTATAGAAGAAAATGAAGGGTAGAGTTGGTAGAAGAGGAATGAATTTCTCATCTAATTTTTCAATTGTAATCAACCTTCCCCAACGTAAGCGCAGAAGCTAGAATGTTTTGCTTCATATGAACGTACGTTCAGAGGTGAGAGCAATTCTGGGTTCAGAGTTTCACAAAGTTGCCAAACATAAAAATGGGACGTTCAAGACACTCAAACGGACTTCTCTCTTCCCAACGTGAATCCCAAACATACCCTAAATTGCTAAATTTAATTTACGTTTCTCCCATTTGATGCCTTGATATGTTTATTTAAGTGATTTAAAGTTTTGAAGGCAACACTACTAGAAAATGGATTAATACAGACAGATTTAGTCTTTATTACAGACGGAATTTTGGTTACCGACGGATTTTGTACCTCTGTATCGTCGAAAATTATTTACCGACAGATTTTTTTCCGTCAAAAAATTACCGACGGATTTTTACCAGTTACCGACGGATTTTCCCTCTATAAATTCTCCATCCATTTTTTAGAGGCGACGAACTTTCCGACGGATTTTCTGTCGGTAATTACAGACGGATTTTTCGTCTGTAATTACAGACAGATTTTTCGACGAATTTTCCGTCTGTAATTATAGACAGATTTTCCGTTTGTAATTTGAACCTTGGAAAATCATCTCACACTCTAATTACAGACAAAAAATTCATCTGTAAATCTGTCGGTAAGGTAAAATAGAATTTTTTTTATTTTTTCAATTACAAAATAAACTTATTTTCATACAAAATAAATATAAATTTAATACAAATTTTTATCTAATTTATATTTGACTATTTATAATATTCAAAAAATAAACAAATTCATCGTATTATCGAAACATAAACGAAGTGTATTGATGCATCAACTATAATCCTCAGTGTATTGTCCAACCATACTAAATTTATCAGCTATAATTCATAACATTGTATTATATGAGAAAAATTACATTAGAAAAATCTCTACAAGCCAATCAACTAGTATCCCGCGCATGCTTTGAGTAATGTCGTGTTGCTTTATATCTCTTAATGCAATTGGAAACGGGCGAAAGTGACTGTTTCGCAACCGGTTTTGGTTGTGTAGTTTCCTTCTCAGTGGTTGTGGTAATGGCATGTTCCGAGGGAGCCGGATCACTGATGGTTGTAGCATCTGGTTTCTGCATAATCACAATAAACAATGAATCATAAATTATAGCTTAGTATAGTTATAGCAGTGAGGTAAAGTTTTTTCTTTGTCATAACTTGTAATGTAAGAAAGGACATACCTTTGGTAAAGAAATGTAAGGTCTTTGAGATGATATCTTTGCAAGAAGCTCCTCCGTGGGAGTCAGCGGCACAGTTGTCTCCGTGACAAGTACTTTCCGTTGGGTCTGACGGAGGGACTGATCCGTCCAACTTTTAATGATGTCAGAGACTTAAAAATATTTTTCAATGGTCAGAAACAAAAATATCCACAAAAAAAAAGTTAGAAACCTATTTGCCTTTTACTCTAAAAATTAATCTCTTAAAATTAATAGAAAAATAGCATTGGGCCGCTAGTAACAAATAATAAAACAAAATAAAACATTTTAAAATATCGTCATTTCATTCAATGTTGTGGAGCTGTCCATGCATGAAGCTACATGTGAAAGACGATAACAAGGGCCCCACAATCTACTGCCACTGTCTTATTCACTTGTAAAAGAACAAAAGACAGCAGTAACAGCACTGAATACACACAACACCCTCATCATTATCATTAATTTATGTAACTAAGCACATGTTTGGACTCCATCTACACATCATTTAGATATACATGACACATATCATCATATGTTATTCATAAAATAAAATCTGCTGCTGCTATAGATCTTGGCCTAGCTAGCTTAATAAGTAGCTAATTAGCTATTATGTGCTTCCTAACATATATATGGTGGCAATCAATCAGTAAATCACATCAATTAACATAATAATAATCCTACTAACTAATTAACTCCTTTAAGTTTCAGTTTGTTTGTTATTCATGATGTCAAATACAAAGCTAAAAAATATATATACAACCCAAGATAACAGATTTTTATGATATTGTTCATCATAGATAGGCCGGTGAACTATTTGGCAATTTGGCATAGGATGGAGGCACCTAACTAAGAGTAGTACTTTATAAAATTTTATTAAACTGTCGATTCACCCATCAACAGTAGTAGATATATGGTAATGCCTCAAAAGTGAATTAAAATTTAGATATTAGTTTATTCTTCGTCAAGGATTTTTTCATTTTGTTTAGCAAATTCGCACATGTAGCGGCAAAGGACAAACCATACAATATAACTATTTTTTTTTTTTTTTGGGGGTAATGATACAACAGAACTATAGTGTGCAGAATGCCAGTTTAAAAGGTAAAGGACAAACCATACAACAGTAATATATAACTTTTTGAATTTTTATAAATTTACTAAATTTTTAATTAAATTTAACAGTTTAAGTTTATAATTAGATTTTATATTTGCTAAAAATTTATAATTAGATTCATATTAGTTATTCTTTTTTTAAAAAATACAATGATCACTATTACACTCAGCCTCATTATTAATGACCATTCTGATATCTTGCCGCTTGTGGAGAATTTCCGACAACCAGACGGTTGATAAAGAGAAACATCATGAGTAAAATGAAAGAAATTTATTCTTTCAAGTGTAAACTTTAACGATGGCCTGACCATTTGTAAGCGTCAGAAAATTTTCACAATGAGCAGCACTATGTAGTGCCAAAGTCGTTGCAACGACGGCAACAGCTACTCATCTGTCATTAAATTTGTTTGGCAACTATTCCATCGATAACAATATTATCTTATTTTGTTTTTTTTTTTTTTTAATCTAATTATATGTTACTAGCCAAGGTCTCGATAACTTTAATTTATGAATAATATTTTCTAAAAAACATAATTAATTGACTACTACTTGGGCCATCAGTAATTAATTAAATTAATATTTAATACAAAATAAAATGGAATATACGTTACCAACGGTCTAAGCATCGGTAAACCAACAAAAATAATTTTGTTTATTAATTTTTTTATAACGCTTATTACCTTGACCACATCAATAAATTTAATATTAAATTACACATTTGGTCCCTATATTTTTCGGTAAAATTATAAATTGCCCTACATTTTAAAAATTTATAATTGGTTCCCTAAAAAAAATTAAAATTTTCAATTTAGTTCATGCCGTTCAATAGGGACCAATTTAATAGAATATTCTCAGCATATTCTCTATTTTAAACATGTGAACTGCACGTTTGACAATAGGGACCAATTTGTAATTTTAGTGAAAATATGGGGACTAACCATGTAATTTAACCATTTAAAAATGACAAAAAACTCCCTAGACTATCTGAACTCACCCCGGTCCTCCCCAGGTCTCTCATTCTCACTTTCTCACATTCCAAAACGACACCCCAACCCTAACGCTCTCTGTCTCTCACCTCGGTTTACCGTCACCGCGTCCGATCCACCGTATTTGTGCTCATGAGTTGGGTCTCGCCTCATTCCTCCATCTCGCCTCTCTCATCCGGCAACTTTTTCTTCTCTTCCAATCCCAATACTGAACACCGATAAATAAAAAAATACAATTCCAATCTCAAACATGCTCAAAGCGAACAATTCAATGTCTAAGAAGAAAATAGCAACAAATCAACAGAAAAATAGCAACTCGATTTATCAGTGGATCTGGTGCAACGACGGAGGCGAGAGGCACGACAATAGTGAGCCAAGGTGAGAGACAGAGAGCGCTGGGGTTAGCGTGCCATTTTGAAAAGTGAGAAAGTGAGAGTGAGAGAGTTGGGGAGGGGCGGGGCGGGTTCAGATAGCCTAGGAATTTTTTGGTAATTTTCAAATGGTTAAACTACACGATTGGTCTCCGTACTTTTACTAAAATTACAAATTAGTCACTATTGTTAAACATGTGCAGCTCACATGTTTAAAATAGAGAATATGCTGAGAATATTCTTTTAAATCAAACACTTTTTGAACAGCGGGGACTAAATTGCAAATTTTAATTCTCTTTAAGGACCCATTACAAACTTTTAAAGTGTAGGGACCAATTTGAAATTTTACAAAAAGTATAGAGACCAACTGTGTAATTTAACCTAAATTCAATTATTGAAAATTCAAAAGTCATGCCTTTTTCAATAATACGACAGTTGGACTGTCAGTAAGGGGTGTCTAATGAAATACAACAATTGGAGGTGTCGGTCAATTCTTTTACTGACACCTTGTCTATTGGTAAATTTCAAAATAGAATTAAAACGTCATCTCCTTCCTCCTCCCCCTCAACGCTGCGACTTTTAGTCAACGTTTTCTCTCCGATGGTGCTATGCTCGTCGTTCCAAGGCTACTATTGTTTTCTGTGTGAGTAGTCCTTCAATTTAGCCAATTTGTTTTTCTAATTGTGTTTATTTGATTTTGAATGTCCCTATTACTTGAGATTGATGATAACATACCTGTTGTGGTGGTTTTTGATGCTGCTATATTTGTTTCAAAGTTAAATAAGTCACCAAATTTTATTTGTCATTAGGTATTCATGTAAAATTAATAAATGTTAATGTTATCATATTAATTTAGCCAAAATATGAAATTACTATAATAATTATTGCAAAACTAATTTAAAAATAAAAATTATTTTGTAAATTATTTCATGTTTAGGATAAAAATTTGAACTAATAGGATAGAGTTCTAGGGTTGGAGAGGAGTAATGATCAGTATTGAAGGCATAGAGATTCTTCCCGTTGTTTGCTAAGAAGATTGTTTGTGTTTGCTTCATTCTTGACATGCGGAATAAGGTGAACAGAATGGTTAGAACCAATACAAGTATTTGCATAAGTACGATGTTTGTATAATTGTGGTTATGATGTAATTTTTCATATTATGTAAATAGAAATTTTGCTTATGGTGTATCTTATTTGTAGGCTAGATCTTGCCAAAATTTTTTAAAATATTTGATAAAAATTAATCGAGTCATATCAATGAAAGATAGAATCTTATTGGCACTTGTATGAGTGGTTAAGGATCCTACTAGCATTGACATAAAATCTAGTTTGGATGGAGTCTATAACAACCTATCTTTCAGATACGAGACCTTTTATAAAAAGTGGAGTTTTCTGAAAGATCAGTAAAGGAAGCACCTTTGCTATATCATCAAGAACCTCGATCTACATCACCATTATGTCATTACTAAGCTACACCTCTACTGAGATAAGCTCGACGACATAGTCACAAAGAACCTAGTTTTTAAGCCGCTTCGGTCTGGAATTTTAGATTCTGGTTTCCGTAGTTAGTCTCAGTTTGACAAGTCAGACTCGATTTGTGAGAGAAAAAAATAATATTATAATATTACTTGATCTGCTTTAGTTACAAACTGGAGATAAGTATAACTAGACTCACAGTCTACTGGTGAAGGTTAACACCAGCACTCTCTGATGATTTTAGCAATGCTAATGTCCCATCATCTATTTTCTATTCTCATGTTAATCATGTTACTAGTGTCATCTATACTAGTAGCTCAGATATTAATCTCTAGATATGTTGTTAAGTGTGTTCTGATACATCTAGTTATAGTAATTATACACCTGAGATATTTTGTTTTTATCCACCTCCCCAACCAACCAATCACGGCTCTTCCTCACCCCCCAAGACACTCCAAGACTGGTTCATTTCTTCCCTGTGGCCGAAACTAGCAAGAGAGAAAAAGAGAGAAAAGTTCTTAGTTCTTGATCTTCAAAGTTTGATTTCTTCCGAACTAAAACTCAAATCAAAATTCTAAACCAATCAAAGTGATCCTCTCTTCTTCCTCTTCAAAACCATGTATCTTTTCATGGCTGAAGTTCAGGTGAGATGGCTGCTCCCCCTCTCACTTTGCTTCGGTTTCAAGGAACTATGCATAAACATGTGTTTTCTTGGTGTTCTTCTATAGATCTCTTGCTTAGCTTGACTTGTGGGACAAGAAACTTCAATTTCCAGTAGGTTTATAGTGATGTATTCTATCTTAACATGTAGCTAAAGGTTCGTTCAGTTGGATTTTCAAGGATTTAAAGTTGTTCTTGATTGATTTTAAGAGGAAAAATTGATCTGAATACTTGGAGGAGTGACCGAATTAGAGGCAACAAACTAAGGTAGGGTTTGGTGAAATTAATCTTGATTAATTGTGTTTGAGTTATGTGATCGTTGTATGGTTTGGTCATGCTTGAAATTGATTGTTTATATGAGTGATTCTTGTTGAAATTTTGTTGAAAAATTGATGAAAATTTATGATATTCAATCCTTGAATCTTGTTCTTGAAAGCTACTGGAAACCAAACTCTAAGCCTGAACATTAATGATGAATTTATATTAAAATCAAGTGGAAATCATGGGGCTTTAGTGGCTACTAATTTATTTTGAACTATGGTAAAAATGGGTTACCGAAAAGATTGAAAAATGGATCAAAATTGAAGAAAGAATTTGATGAATTTATGAAGAACACGAAGAATACTTTGAATGTCACCAATAACACTCAAGAAAATGAAGAACATGGACGTTGATTATTTTGGAATCAAAATGTAGATATTAAAAGTTTGGGGTGGCAAGTATAAATACTAAGAGTTTAAGGGGTTAAAGTATAAATATCAAAAGTTAAAATGATCAAAATATAACTTTTATAAAATTTTAGGGGTTAAAATATAATTTTCAAAAATTTATAATAAAATATTATTAAAAATATTTAATAAAAAATTAAATATTATTATTTTATAAAAAATAATAAAATAATAGTGAGAAGACAATTTTTCTTAAAAGCCTTAGGAAGGCAACTTCAAGCTTAGAAAATACCTTCATAAAAATACTTAGGGAGTGCTAAGAACATGTTAGTAAGAAAAAGATAAAAAAAAGATAAAACGCTAAAGAAAGATAAAAACCAAAGAAAAAGTAAGTAAAGCTTTTTAAAGTCAAAGATAAATATCGATTAGGGAAGCGATCTAGAAGCAACATAGTTAGTGATTGATTTGCGTTTATGGTTAGGTATTATATGAAAAGTCAAACCGGTTCAGCATAGACTTAATGAACCTATGCTTGCAACAGGCTAATTATTCATACCGAAACTGAAATAAGCTATAAATACAAATGTTAAGAAGAGAAATAAGGTTGGAATGAAGAGGCAAAGAGAAAAGAGAAAAATGAGAAAGAGAATAAAGAGTAAAGCACTTAATGTATGTTCATCTACAGCTTTGAGGCAGTTAGATAGATGGTGGTGCGACCACAAATTCAAAGATATCATGTACTTTACCTTTGTAGGGAAACTATGATACCTACAGTTATTTTCCACTCCCAAGAGTATATATTTTTTTGCGAGTAGAAAGTAGAGGCTATCTCAAAAGAGCTGCTAAAAGTTATTATTTGCGTATTTGAATAGAAAATCATATAAAAAAAATCGTAGACTCGTGTCTGGATAAATGTCGGGAATGCAGGTAGCCAACCGACACATGAGCTCATGACCTGTACTAGGATTAGACATGCATCATTCTTGTTCACGAATCATTCTCTGATGTATTTCTCTGTGTGTGTGACTTGTTTCTTGTATATCTCTGTTTGTAATCGCTTTCTCTATTTTCTCTATTTATCTACTTTTTGTTGTAGTTTCTCTGTTTACTTTAAAATATAATACTATCTGATAAACACAACGGAACAGATTAACATGGCTAATTAGCCTGACTCTGCTAAGAACTTTCCAGTTCTTACCCCTTCTCTCCCCTTTAGATGGAAACGGGCATCATATTCTATGAAGTTAAAGAGCCTTATATTTATGAGGATCTGGTATACCATAATTACTACGTTTTTGGAGCGGAGCCTCGAGTTAGACATTATGCGTTGAGAGATTGTCCTTTCTAGCATCCTCTGACTAGCCCTCTTTTCGACCCTGATGCTCCTTATGAGTTTCCTCTGTCCTGGCTTCACCCTGACATTCTTGGTCATCCTTTTCCTTATGGTCACGCACATCCTATCCCAGCTCAACCTCTGAATTAGGCGGCACCTAAACTTATTGTACCCGACGAGCTTGAGTTGGTTGGTGATCATCTTCCTATGATACCACCGGAGTGGGATTTTCCTCCTGAGCCTATCTCAGATTTTTTGCCAAACAATGAGCCAGCACTACCGGATGATGGAGTCGTCCCTATCCAGGCAAACGAACCTGTGCTCGCGAATTGATTTGTGAGTAGCAATAGTAGTATTTCTGGTAGATCTGGGGGGTATTACTGTAATTTCTGATGATGAGGATGAGGAGGACCCAAACATGGAGATAGAAAAGGATGAAGAAATGGGTGAGCACTGATGCACCACTATTTTGTGGTGCATTCTATGCTGAATTTAGGGAATTTTATCACCTTTTTTCCCACGTTTATCCAATGAAATGACATGGTTTTGTATATTCTCCCAAATTTGTGCTTAAGTGTGAAAACATGCTTTTTAGGCCCTTAATTAGTTAATTTAATTCACCTTTGATTCCACTAGATGCCTTGATGTGTGTGTTAGTGATTTCAGGCCCAAAAGGCTAGGAATAGATCAAAGGAATGAAGAGAAAAGCATGCAAAGTGAAGAACTCATGGAAAATCAAGGATTGGGTGAATATTCATCGATGCGCACGCGTGGAAACGATGAGGTCGCACGGCGACGCGTATGCGTACATGACGCTTACGCATACATGACGTGTACGCGTGGGAAGCAAAATTGCCAAGCGACACGTACGCGTGAGCCACGCTAAACCCTAAACCCTAAATCCTAAACCCTCATTAAAGTGAAAACGCTGGAGGTGAATTCTGGGCTTCCCATGCCCAAATCCAACTAATTCTCTGAGCCTATTAGATGCAAAAATCAAGAGGAGTCAAAGGGGGGGGGGGGAAGTCATAATTGAATTTTGGAGGGAATGCTTTAGTTAGTTTCTAGAGAGAGAAGCTCTCTCTTCTCTCTAGAATTAGGTTAGATGTAGATTAGGATTTCTTAGATCTAGGTTTAATCCATTCTTTGATTCACTTTTCCTTTCTAGATTATTGTTCTTCTACCTTTGCTCTCTCTTGTTTTGTACTTTACTTCTTGTAATTGTCTACTTTGTTGTTGATGCACTCTTGTTTCTTCTACTTTCCTTTAATGCAATTTATATTTGATGTTCCTTTATTGTTGATTTGAATTGTTGTTGTTAATTTCCTTGCAATTAGTAGTTGTAGATCTACTTTTCTTGTAATTTTATCTTGCTTTCCTTTTATGCCTTCCAAGTGTTTGATTAAATGCTTGGAAGGATGTTAGGGTAGATTTTTCTCCTCTTGGCTTTGGTTGAGTAATTGGAGATTCTTGAGTTGTCAAACTCTTTTGTTGATTGATAATTGGAAGTTGCTAATTGACTTGAATGACACTAACTCTAGTCTTTCCTTAGGATTTGACTAGGACTTGTGGACTCAAGTTGATTTATCCACTTGACTTTTCTACATAGCTAGAGGTTGACTAACTGGGAGCAATGGATAATTTTCATCGCAATTGATGATGATAATGAAGCTAGGACTTCTAGTTCTCATACCTTGCCAAGAGCTTTCTTAGCTATTAGTTTTATTCTTGCAATTTACTTTTCTTGTTCCTTATTCAAAACCCCAAAATATACATCTCATAACAAATAACAAGAACACTTCCCTACAATTCCTTTGAGAGACGACCCGAGGTTTGAATACTTCGGTTATTTTTATTGGGGTTTGTACTTGTGGCAAATAATTTTTTGCATGAGAGTATTATTTGTTGGTTTAGAAACTATACTTGCAACGAGAATTTATTGTGAAATTCTAAACCGTCAAAAATCAACTTATCAAGCACCACGGTGACTTACCTAACGTCCACATATGATGATAATCTGATTATAGTAGGAGCATTCTTTTTATGACACTCCAGTCTAACATTAACTTATGTGTAACACCCTAATTACCCTAAGATTTACCTCATGCTGTAAAGCAAAAGATAGTTAAATGTCACAATAATTCTATGGCTTATACCATATTATATATGTATATATAGAGAAAGATAGTAATTCTAGAACCCCGATGAGAAATAAGCTAAGAAAAAACAGAGTTAGAAAAGCGCGAACGTGCACACGAAGCTACAAGCTTAAAGGCACAAGATATAGATATAAGATAATAGGGCATATGTAGATATATGAGTATAATAGTCATAAAGTACTAGCCTCATTTCACAGAGTTTACGCCAACTAGCTATATACAAACATATAGTGTTTGAAAGTTAAAAACAACATATACAATATCTCTTTCAAAGTTAGCCTTTCAGGCAAATATAGATACAAAAGTGAGAGTACTAAAAGAAAATATCCAAAAAAAACTCCAAAATATGATAAAGATCCTCCACTCTGTCACCATATCGCAACTCACCGAGGTGGGTTATGACCTGCATCCGAAAAACAACAACAAAATATGGTATGAGAACCAGAGGTTTTCAGTATGGTAACAGTGCCCAGTAATGTAAGATATAATATTCCGGGATACTAGAGGCAATCCTAGAACTTCACATGAATCATAATATTCAAGCTTATAAAATTGATAAATAAATCCTTAAACAGGTCATCTAACTTAGGAGATTTCTAATCTAGCATTTACACCGCTGTCCCACAGCCTTCGCCAGCCTAAATGCCATGCGATCCCATCGCCCCGCCTTCCGAACCTCCTCAATCCCAGTAGAAAGCAGAAGTAATAGTAATACAAGTAAAACACAAGTATAATAATGTTTATTAAGTAATTCAAGAAGCAATTAAGCATGTTATACAATTAGGCAAACAATGCAAGTCGGCAAAGCAAGAAAACATATAGAATATGCACATGATGAATGCCTGCTCTATTCGGCTGTGATATCACATTGTCGGTTAAACTGCCAATCCGACACATTCCCATGGGAATGTCACCTTTCAGTCACAAATATAAAGGGAAACCCCTGGTGCAGGAAATTAGAACTCGCACAACTGAACCAGCAAGTGCACCGGGTTGTCCAAGTAATACCTCAGGTGAGTGAGGGTCGAATCCCACGAGGATTGCCGGATTGAGCAAGCTGTGGTTATCATGCAGATCTTAGTCAGGCGAACAAAATGTTGGTTGTTGTTGTTTTAGGCACATAAGCAAAACAATAACAAAAGCAACAAAGAAATAGCAGAGAAACAATAATGAGAAATCAGTTAAGGCTTTGGAGATGCTTTATCTTTCTGGATTAACTTTTCTTACTGATTACTTCAATAAAGAATGATTCATTCAATGGCAAGGCTGTAAGTGATTAACTCATGTCCTCTCATCAAGTTAATCTCCCCTAAACCATAGCAAAACACCGTATTTGAGTAACTCATGTCCTTTCATCAAGTTAGCGGTGACTCACTATAGCCGAAGATGAAGCCCGTGCAATCCACTCTCCTTTTGTTGATCCTACTCAAAACGCCACAGACAAGGTCAGATCTTCCGGATCGGAGAATGATGCTTTATGATTCTAGCCTTAGCACCACAGAGACCTCATTTACCCATGACTAATGAGATTTTATGTCACGTATCCTAATTAGCCTATGTACTCTCTTCGAACCTGTGATGCACTCTCAAGCTGTAGCTCAATGCTATCCAGGTCAGGACTCACATGAACTCATGTAGAATAAGGGGTCATACTTCCATTCCATCCCAGATTCATAAGGTTGAAGGACCAAAATGCATCATAGAATAGAATTAAACATATATTGAAATAGAAATAGTAATATTATTAATCCATAGGAATCAGCAGAGCTTCTAACCTTAACCTAGGAGATTAGTTACTCATACTGATGGGTAAAATTTGGAAAAACGGATTTCCAATCACCCAAAACTCACCGGCAAGTATACCGGGTCGCATCAAGTAGAAAAACTCACTTAGAGTGAGGTCGATCCCACAGGGATTGATGGATCAAGCAACTTTAGTGGGTGATTAGTTTAGTCAAGTTAACATTGATGATTTGAGGTGTAAAGTGACCAACAGAATTTTAAATGACAGAAAATTTAAAGTTGCAGGAAGTAAATGTACAGAAACTTAAAGAACAAGAAAAGTAAATTGCAGAAGCTTAAATGACAATAAATGTAAATGACTGAATCTTAAAGTGCAAGAAATGTAAATTGATTGAATTATAAAAGGGAGTGGGAGCTGGGATTGCAGAATTTAAACAAGGAGAATTAAATTGCAACAAACAGATGAACTAAAGATGAATTAAATGGCAATAGATTTCAAACAGAAAGGTAAAAATGCTTGAAGGATGAAAACAGAAAGACTGATGCTTAATTTGCAGTAATTTAAAAGAAGGTTGAAGATCTCAGGGGTTGGAAGAGACTAGAAAATAAGTCTAGATCTCAAATCCTTCCTTGATCCAACAAGAACAATTGCAAATTGAAAATGGAAAAGTAAATTGCAGAAGAAAAGAGAGTTGGAAGTAGTAAACAGAATTGAAATTTAAATTCTAGAATTATGCAGAAAGCAAACAAAAGATCTCAAGGTAAGATTGAAACAGAAGTTCTTCAATTCTTCACCCAAGATTCAAAACAGAAATGAAAATTAAAAGAGAGAGCAAAATCAAAACTAAAGAGTGTAAAACTCCCTATTGGAGCCAGCCTTCTCAATGGAACTCTAATGGAGCTCACCTCCATTGAAAATGAGAATGATGCCTTTATATAGGCTTTTTACAAAATAAAATAAAATTGAAATGAAAAAAAAAATTAAATGATAATCCTAATTCTAGCTTGTTCTTGTGCCTTTGAGTGATGATGTGGGCTTTGCTTGCTTTGGATTTAAAGAGAGATGGGTTTGGTTGGCCTTGATTCAATTTGGTGAAGAATTGATTTTAATTAAAATTTTGGTTGAATTTTGGCCCAATATTGCACCTCCCAGGGACGGCTCAGTTAGAAAACCAAACTGAACACCCAATGTTGCCTTGCTTGCTTGATTTGGTGTGCGTTCAGCCTTGCCCATATTGCATGACACTAGAGCTCAGTTGGAATTTTGAACTGAGCTCTATGTCTTGGCTGTGCCAAAAGTTGTGTGCGTCATGGCATCCTTGGCCGTGTCACTTACGCCAAAATGTGAGTGATGGGGGAATGTAGCGCTCAGTTGGAAAAACCAACTGAGCTCCCTATGTGTAGTGCCTTGCTTGGGACCTCAAGCTTCCAAGTTCGAACCATAGTAGAGACATCTTGGTGTTAATTTCTTTGGAAGAGTGGAGTGCTCCTTGCTTTTGATATGAGAAGCTCCAAGTTCGAATCTGGCTGTTCCCTTTTTACTTTATTGCGCTTTGTATTTTCCTTGTGGCAAGCCCGATAAAGATCACAAAACCAACCGAGCGCTCTTGCTTCCTTTCTTTAATTGAACGCTAGGCTTTATGCTTTTATTTTGTTCTCTTTAATGAATGCTATACATGCTTTATATTGCAATGCATTAATGTAAGCTTTAACAATCAAATGATTCATGCATGCATTCATCTTTGTTAATTAATGTCAATTGTAATAACGTTAAAGCCATTTGCTTTAATAATATCTTACATGAAATTTTCCATTGGCTTTAATTAATAATGCATGTATTTCATTCATTTAGCGTTCATTTCGTTGGCGTTATACATTTCATGCATGCATGCTTTTATTTATTTAATTAATAATGCTAATGCGTTCATGCATTGCATAATTATTAAACGCATGCGTACATGTGCATTAATGCATATGCCAAAGCCTCATGGTCATGGGTCACGCTTTTAAAAGCGTGGCCTAAGGTTCCAAAGCGTGCTCAATTTCAAAGTGTGCCCAAAATTTTTCTTTTTTCCTTTTTAGCTTATTTTGTGCTCTTTTTGCTTCTTTTTCTTCTTATTTTCTACAAAATTTATAAAATCAAAAGATGAAGGAAATATACCATTTAAGCACAAAAGAATGCAATATTTAAGCACTAATTATCAATTTCTTGTATGAAAAAGCATAGAAAAACATGACATGGTGACATATCATCACATACTTTACAGGAAGTAATGTATGATATGTTTTGAGGGGCTGAAGATCCTAAACATGGGTGATTTTTGCCTATATATACTAACCTAATAATTAAACATTATAAAAATGATATAAACAAAGCAGAAAGGTGAGAAAATCCACTTCTGGGCCACTTAGTGAGTGTTTAAGCTGAGCTAGCGCCTAACTTGGATGAGTGGGTGTCCAACACCCACTAGGGGGTGTCCATGCTGCCTTGATGCTCCCATGGTGGCATTGAACACCAGTCTTGGGTGTTCAACGCTAGCTTTGGTCCTCTTGGAGCGTTGAATGCCAGAAAGGGGGTAGTTTGGGCGTTCAACGCCTATTTTGGACAGTCCAATCGAATAAAAAGTGTAAGTCAGCTTTCCAACGCCGTTGAGAATGTGTTAATTGAATTTCTGTAGCTCCAGAAATACTCGTTTGAATGCATGGAAGTCAAAATCAGAGAGCATCTGCTATGCTTTCCTTGCCTCAGAATCAGACTTTTCCAGAACTTGCTAAAATCACCCAAAATTTACCTAAAATCATAAGAAAAACACAAAAGCTCAAATTAGTATCCAAAAAGTGATTTTTGCATTAAAACCAACTAAAACATAATAAAACTTAACAGAATATACTAAAAATAGTAGGAAAATAACATCAAAAGGCGTATAAAATATCCACTTATCAACCCCCAGGGATTAGTGCCCGGCTCACTCTATGACTCGAAAGGATGCGAGCGGGATACTTAGCCACGCGGGATTAACCATCATCCTTACGCAGCCGCCGTGACCTCGACAAGCGGGATTAACCACTGTCCTTGCTAGGCGCATAACGTCACAACAATATCAGTAACTTTTTAGAAATCATTCTTATTACTTAGTAAAGTCATCATTCAATCCTGAGTCCTAGACTCATCTCAAACATCGTCAGCCCGTAATTCCACAACTCATCAAATTAATCATTGTTACAGTACTCCACCATCTCACTCAACTAATCCATCTTTAGTACTCCAGAAACCTAACTCTTCATCTTCTAAATTCATACAAAAATTCCCTAAATTAAGTTACTAACTCATCTTTAGTAATATTAGGACCTAAGCACTAGATAGTATTCTTAAACAACACTTAAAGAATGTTTGGAAAGCTAGAGAACTTTTGAAAATGAGAAAAATAATTTTTCAGCAAAACAGGGGTCTCACATACGCAAGCTTCTGTCTCTTGTACGCATGCATAGAAAATTGGGTGTCCACAAACGCAAACCTGAGTGAAATGCTCGCGTCGCGTGTTGAAGCTCGCGTACGCAAGGGTCAAAATTTTGGTAGTTCGCGTACGCATGTAGTGCCTACGTATGCGAGATGCCCAACCCAAATGGAATGCTCGCGTCACGTGCACTGTGTCGCGTACGCAACCCTTACTAGACTCAGAAATTTTTCAATTCTATAGAATTTCAGTTTTAAACACCAAACTTTAACGGTCATAACTTCCTCTACAAAACTCCAATTTTCTCAAACTTTATATCATTTTTAAGCTATTGAAATAACCTTTAATTTAGAACAAAGATCATTAAATTTCAAGGTTTAAGGCTCAAGTTATGATCTGCCAAAGTTTGTCAAAAATCAAGTTTCACAAAATCCAACAATGTTATCTAATTTTCAAAACTTTGAACTAAACCAACTCCAAACCACAACATGTATCAATTCACATCAGAACTTACCATTTTGTCTCAAACCACCACGCTTACCAAATTTCCATTTACAATGCATTATCCTCATAATTCTCAACCCCAATCATCAAATTCCTCACACTAAAACCATTTCTCAACCAACACACTCATCAAATATCATTCTATCATTACCAATCATCATAATTAGCATTATTCAACCTCAATCTCAATATTTTACACCATGTACCAGCAACAACAACATAGTTTATTAAAATCATCAAAATCCATCAAATTATCATACATCATCATTTCAATAAATTTCAACAACCAATTCAATCCTATTCTAAGGTCCACTAGCCTAAGTGTCCAGAAATATTACATATTACAGAGAGAAAACCAAAACCATACCTTGGCCGATTTCAATATGCATTAAACCACCAATATGACTGCAATCTAATCAATTCTTCAAGCTCCAAGCATCAACCAATCCACCAATCAACTCCAACAAGCATCAACAATCAAATTTTTCAAGCTATAGACATTAATTTACCACAAATCAATACCTAGGGTTCCTAAATATACAATTTTACAAGAGATAAGAGCAAGCTTACCTTACCCATAATTGATTAGGATAAAATCCAATAGAAACCAAGTGCTAGAGTGTACCTAAATACCAAAAATCACAAAAATCTACTCAAATCAAAACCCAAAATTTCAAAATTCATAGAGCTTAAGAATGGGAAGAGAGTTTAAAAATCTTTCCAACAAAAGTTAGATAAAACTAACGGGCTCGGCAAGAGCTTCGCGTAGCCGCAAACGGCACGCGAATCAGAGCATCGTAGCTCGAGTTATGGTCATCAGATGTTGATTGTGAATAGTAACTTCCCCCCTTCTCTTCTGTCAACTCTTTCAGCTGTGATTTTGGTGTGTAAGTGATAAACGAGGCTGAATGAGCTTCATTTTAGAGTATTTGTATGTTGGACTTAGGCCCAGTCCAATCCATTAGCGTTTTTTGACCATTTAGCCCAATTTTGGGCCAAACTTTTAGAATTAGTGCCCGATTTTTAATTTTAAATATTTTTCTAAGTTTTTCTACTGTTATTATTATTCTTACACAGTATCAGACAGAGTTAAGCCGGTATTGTTGGCTAATTTACCGGTATGCGTTTGTACGCAATTTTCACAGAAAATTATGTTTTCCGACTCAGAAAAATCTACTGATTCCAAATATCATATTTAAAATTTTTAATTAATATTTTAAGTTTTTGGAACCTATTTTGGTCACTTAAATTTATTAATTAAGTAGTTAATTAATTGCAGTTCTTACATTATGAATAGTCTCTCACTTGTGTTAGTACACCCGAGAGTTAGGAGCTGTAAAGTTGTTAGGCTAGCCTGGGAGTAAAATTAGTGGCCTTTTAATGGGTCAGGCCCCAGGGTGTCGTGTATATATTATCTATATAAGAGTTGACGAGGATGTATACTGAGTTGATCTT